>NW_004444254.1:638166-653452 GCF_000243295.1 Trichechus manatus latirostris
GGCAGGGGGTAGTTCTAGGAGTCAGGTGGAACTAAGCCTTGCAGATTTGATCAGAAAAACCTGTCCCAATAAGGGAGTTTCTTGGCAATTCTGGGAAGACAAAAACTTTCACTCCCTGAACAAATTCAATATGTATTTTATCACTTCAACCACTTCTCCATTCTCAATGTCAAGGGCAGAGCAGCAATGCCATGTCCCTGACCAGGTCATGGGCCTTTCTGTTCTCACTGTTTGCCCCTGTCAGAGTCATTGCTGGCTCTCTCCTACAGGGATAAGTGAGGAGTGAGCCAGTTCTGGTAGACAAAGCCATGAGATAGGAAAAGCCCTGCCCCAAACACTGGTGATTCATAGTCTTGGGAACAAGAGAATCCACTGGTTCAGCTCTCAGTTTTCTCCCAGAGCTTTTTATCCTGCACTTCTTTCTTCTACTTCTTGCCCTCTCTCCCAAAATAGTAGAGGAGAGTGATGCTGTCAGGAAAGCACTTAGCAGGGATAAGAGTGGGTGATCCTTCCACCTCTGTGATTTGTGACATGACTCACCCTTAATCAGGTGGTCTAAAGTGCCTCATAAATCCAGTTCATTCAACAACTGACCAAATGCCCCTCCAAACACATTTTAGAGGTGACAGTAGGAAACAATTATGGACTTTATGTAGCCCAGTTTCTTCAACAATAAAATGGTCATGACAATAATTAATGAGATAATGGGCTTCGTATAGTATCAATTTAGTATAAACATTACTTATTATTATTAATGTTGTTGACCAGAAGGAAACTATTATTTTATTTTATTTTGTTTTTTAGTTTTATAATAATCAGGTGACATCAATAGTAATTGATAACATTAATGAGTGCTTACTATGTGACACGTATTATTTTAAGTGTTTCACTTATAATATCTCATTTAATCCTTACAACAATATGTAGATACACTTATTGAGGACTAAGGTGTGTCTGATCCAAGCCATGGTATTTTCAACAACCTCATATGCATGCAAAAGGTGGACAATAAATAAGGAAGACCAAAGAAGAATTGATGGCTTTAAATTATGGTGCTGGCGAAGAAGAATTTTGAGTATACCATGGACTGCTGGAAGAACAAACAGGTTTGTCTTGGAGGAAGTATAGCCAGAGTGCTCCTTGGAAGCGAGAATGGCAAGACTGTCTCTTGTAATTTGGACGTGTTATCAGGAGGGACCAGTCCCTGGAGAAGGACATCATGCGTGGTAGGGTGGAAGGTCGGCAAAAAGGAGGAAAACCCCCGACAAGATGGGCTGACATAGTGGCTGCAACGATGGCCTCGAACACAGCAATGACGGTGAGGATGGCGCAGGACCAGGCAGTGTTTTGTTCTGTTGCACATAGGGCTGCTACGAGTTGGGGCCAACTCAACAGCACCTAACAACAACATTTCTATTTTAGAGGTAAGAGAAATGGCCACAGAGAATTTAAATAACCATGTGACTAATTATTCTCTGTGTTAATGGAAATGTTTGTCAAGGCTCTGATGAAATGAGAGAGAGGGATAGAGAAGGTGAGTTTTGATGGAGGAAGAATGACCTAACAAAGGAGCAAACAGAACAGAGACAGCCAACACAGCAGAAGGGGCACCTGTGGTGTGAGTGCAATTGGGCACTTGGTTCTTTTGTTCAGTGAGTTCTGTTCATAAAAATACTATGTGATAGATACTGTAGGACATGAGTGAAAAATAGGATGAAGTGGAAGGGACAGAGATAAGATCAAGAAGCCAGAAAAAGGCAAAGAATGTGTCTTCTGCATATTGGTAATTCCTCTGACATTTAATTCATGCCATGTATAGACACTTAATGAAATAATGGATGAAGGCATGAATAAGTAATGCTCATAGCCTAAGGCAGCAAGAATGGTGACATCTTGCTACTTCCAAAGTCCTGAAAATGACTGCCCCTTTTGAATCCAGTTATTGGTACATTTCAACCTGTACTAAATATGTATTCTATGCTTGGGAAATGGCCAAACAAAACTCTCTTACTCTTTCATAGAATGCAATTGGGTTGAGAGAGGTTGAGCATCATACCACCACATAGGCGGATAAGTTTATGTTATAGAAACTACAGAGCAACAGCACTGAGGTCTTCTAGGCCAGAATGATTGTCCAGAGAAGCAATAGGAAGAGGAACAAATCCTTTATTTATTTATTTCTTCAAAACGCTAAAAAGATTTAAAAAAAGAACAGCTCCTTCTATAGCCTTCCATTACAGCTTAAGTGTGTGGTAGACGGAGGACCTACTCACTCTGATTCTGAGTCAAGTACAGTGCTGCTGGGAAAGGAGAAGCTCACTGTCCTGAACATTAAGCAGCACATGCTGCCTAGGAATAGACTGGTCTTAGAGGTTAATGGCAATGGCCCCAGGAGATCACAGAGGCTCAGCTTGGCATAGCCTGTGCCCTTTCTGTCACTTCTGGTGCTTGAATATGAAATTGCCCAGAGCTGCTATCTTATCCATTCCAGACATGATTCCATTTTCTTCTTTAAAAAGGTTTATCACGATTTCAACAACTTTATTCTCCTGCGACTTACTATTCTGATTCTTTCCTTGTGGTTTGCATAAGATTGGCCAAAAATATATGTATATATGCATATATATATATATATATACATACATTTTCATAACCCCTTATTCCACTTATCAAATGCCCTCAGAGTCAGTTGTTCCTAGTGATTCTGATTTGGATTCTGCAGGTCCATGCTGATTTGTGCGCAACTGTTAGAGTGAAGGGGATGGCTACTTATTATGCTGAATGTACTCTTGATGTGCATAGCAGCCAGAGAGCCTGCTGCTTAGGGACACTTCCTAGGAACTTGCAATTTACTGAGGTGAAGAAGAGAAATATGAGTAAACCAGAACCATGAAACATGAAAATATGCTGCAAATTGGACGAATTTAAACTTTTACATCAGTAATCTTCTTTCAGTCTCCCTTCAGAACTGACTATGTAAATCAAAGCATTCCCAGATTAGCTTCCAATGAGAAAGCCCTCTCCTTCCTACATTGGATAATGAGAAGCATTGCATATTTAATAAGTACTCAGCTCAGATCCAGAGTATCCATGCTCAAACTGTAGCTCAGCCATTTATTATCTCTCTGATTTTGGGCAGATTGCTTACTCTAGCTGATTTCAGTTTCTCTATTAGTCGGATTGCAAAGACTAAAAGAGTGATAACCTGTAAAGCACCTAAAATAGTGCCTGGAACATAGAAGTACTCAAAGAATGTTGACTTTTATTAATATCATTATAGTCTCATTTTCCATAGGGCTATCTCTATTGCCATCATCAAAGATTTAAGAACAAAGATTGATATGTTATCAATCCCAAATATCTCCTATGGAAATTTAATCGAGTGGTTTTTCTCACTACGTAGCCACCACTGATCCTTAGCCTGAGCTCAGACAAAATCTATTCAAAAGCTCAACTTTCATTGTTGCCTGTTTAATATAGGATGATAGATTCTCAGGGAATCTATTCTAGAGTGGTAAGTTAAAACTAATTCAACTAGTGAGACCATGCCTGCAGCATTGTGTTCAGTTCTGGAGACTACATATTAATAGGTGCACTAGTAACCAAATATAAGGGTCAAAATGATGAAGAGACTTGATACCATATGATACAAAGCATGAACATGGACTAACTTGTCTGAATTTTTAATGGAGAAATTATGATAACTACACTCTCATTGATTCATTTATTTCTTCTTTTGAAAACTTCTAACATGGCAGAGTTTATAGTTTGGTAAATCCTCTCCCCAAAAATCGACTATAAAATTGGACAAAATTTTCAAAAACAATTTCAGGGGTTTGGAAATGAGCCAAATGTATACACCAAATTGAAAGGCAGTCATTCATGAAACAACACTGAATTTCAGGTAAGAAAATTGGAAGTCTGTGGCATTCTTGTCTTTGGTTGTTCCCATTCATTGCCACCCACTCAACTGGCAGGATAGGTCTATCAGAGTGGGCCAATCTGTGAAATTCAGAACTTCACTGGAGAAGGGGCTTGATTTTATTTGAAGCAAACAGGAAAAAGAAAAAAATCCCACACTTGGGGGATAGCTATCTTTGTCACATATGAATAAGAAACCAGTGGCTTAGGTAACCTGAAGTATAGATTTACTTGGGTCAAATAATAAACTAGAAGACTAGCCAGAAATTTATCAGGGAAATCTGGGGAACAAGACAGCCATAAGGGGCCTTGACACACTCTCTACATATTCCCTGATTGGAAGGCTGTGAACACAGGCAAAGGAGACCAAAGAACATCCAAATTATTCACATACCACTGTCAAACTATGAGCCTGCACACGTGTACAAAGAAGATGCAACAGTGCCTGGCAGTAAAAGTTGTAACTGGCTTAGAAACTGCCTGAATTCAAATATGCTCTCAAACATATACACAGAAGGAAGACTCACTACCTTGAAGTGTTTGAACACAGACTTTCAAACATCATTTTTTACTATTAAGCTATGAAGAACACTGTGACCCCTAGGAAGCTATACATAAAATTAAAAATTAAAAAAAATTGAGCAGAGACAACAGCAGTTACACAGCACAAGGTAAAAAGATTCCATAGATTTCATCAAAGCGAGTTACTAAAAAACAAACAAAAGCATTAAAAACAAAACCCATTGCGTAGGTAAGACATATCTGAATTCAGAGTTACTAAAATATAGTATCTAACATTTTCCATTTTTCAACAAAAATTACAAGACATGCAAATAAACAGGAAAGTTTGGCCTGTACTCAGGAAAAAAATTTAAAAAATCAACAGAAACTGTCTCTGACTGGGACCATATGTTAAACCTAGCAGACAAAGACTTCCAAGTAGCTATTATAAATATGTTCAAAGAACTAAAGGAAACTATCTTTAAAGAATTAAAGGAAAATATAATGACAACGACTCAACAAACAGAGAATCTTAAAAAAGAGATAGAAACTATAAAAAAGACTCATATATGAATTCCAGGGTTGAAAATATAATAAATAAATTGAATATTTCACTAGAAGAACTCAGTAGCAGATGTGAGATGACAGAATAAATAATCAGGAAATGTAAAGATAGATCAATAGAAACTATCAAATCTGAAGAACAGAGAGGAAATATTAACGACAAAAAAGAACTGAAACTCAGATGGCACCAATACACTCATAATTGGATTCCCCGAAGAAGAGCGGAGGGAGAAACTCCAGAAAAATAATTAGAAAAATAATGGACACAACTTGCCAAATTTACAAATCAGAAAAACCCAGCAAGTTCTGATTAGGAAAAACACAAATAGATCCACATCTAGACACATTGTAGTCAAACTGTTCATAGATAAAGATAAGGAGAATAATTCATCAGGTACATAGAAACAAAAAAATAAAATAAAATTTAACAGCTGATTTCTCATAAGAAATAATGGAAGTCAGAAGCCAGTGGAATGACACACTCAGAGTAATTAAAGCAAAAACAAAACAAAAGAAATCCTGTCAATGAAGAATTCTATATCAAACAAAATGATCTGTCAAAAATGAAAACAAAATAAACACATTTTCAGACAAACAAAGCCTGAAAGAGTTATTTTCTAGCTGACATGCCATATAAGAAATACAAGGAAATCATTCAGGTTGAAAGGAAACGACACCAGATGGTAACTCAAATCCACATGAAGATAAATATGTTCAAAGAGCTGTGAACACATGTAAAGGAGACAAAAGAACATCCAAGCTAATCCACACAACACTGTCAGACTATGAGCCTGCAGACATGTACAGAGAAGATGCAATACGACCTGGCAAAAAGTAAAAATTGGAACTGGCTTAAAAACTGCCAGTTTTTTTTTAATCAGTGAAAGAAGACAGGGAAACTAAGTATATGTGTAAATGTAAAACAATATATACACACAATTTTCTTCAGTTAACTTCCTTAAAAGATATAATAAATAATTTTAGCACTGTATTTTGGGATTTATGATATATATGTGTGTAATGTATACGACAATAATGGCAGAAGCGGGGGAGAAATGCAGCTATACTGGAAGCCAGTTTCTATATTTTACCAGTATTATAAAGTAGGTTGTGGTAAGTTAAAATATATATCGTAAACCTTGGAGCAACCACTAACAAAATAACTTAAAAAAATAGTAGGAAAACAAACAAAAAAGATTAAAATGATACAATAAAATTATATTTAATACACATGAAGAAAGGTAACAAAAACACATAAAAGACATGATATCTACAAAATACAAATAGCCAATTGTTTGATGTTAATCCAACCATAATTATACTTACATTATATGTGAATGGACTATACACTCTCATGAAAAGACAGAAACCGTAAGACTGAATAAAAACTCTCAATACAACTATATCCTTTCTACAAGAGACATACTGTATATGCAAAGACACAGATTGGTTGAAATTCAAAGGATAGAAAAAGATATACAAACACAAGCATAAGATGAGTGGAGCAGTTGTATAGATATAAAACAACATAGTGTTTAAGAAAAGGTATACATTTAACAATGATAAAACAGGCAATTCACTGAGAAGATACAATCATTACAAATGTATACATATTTAAAAAAAAAGAGTTCCAAAACCAATGAACCAAAAATTGACAGAAGTGAAAAAAGAAGTATACAATTCAGCAATATTAGACTAAGGTATCAATACCCCATTCTCAATAATGCATAAAACAACTAAACATAAAATCAGCAAGGATATAGAAAATCTCAACAACACTTTCAACCAACTTGATGTACTTGACATGTATAGTACCTTTCACCCAGTGATGGCAGAGTACATGGAGTACACGGAGCATTCTCCAGGAAAAATATGCTAGATTATAAAACAAGTTTCAATAAACATAAAGGATTGAAATATTAAGTATCTTCTCCGGCCAAACAACTAAATTAGAAATCCAAAGCAGAAAAAGGGAAGTCACCAATTATTTGAAAATTAAGAAACACACTTTAAATAACCCACGGGTAAATGAAGAAATCACAAGAAAAAGTAGAATACATTTTGAATCGAATGAGAACAAAAACAATATATCAGAATTTATAGGATGCAGATAAGGCAGCAATTAGAGCAAATTATAGCTTTCAATGACTATATTAGAAAAACAAAACGGGTCTCAAATAAATGTCTTAATCTTCCACCATAACCAAATAGAAAAGAAAAAGAAACTAAACTACAAGCAAGCAGAGGAAGTAAATAATAAATATTCTAGTGGAAATTGATACAATAGAAAACAGAAAAAGAACAGAAAAAATTAATGACACCAAAAATCCATTCTTTGTAAAGACCAACAATGTTGACAAACATTTAGAATGACCAGAAAGAGCAAGAGAGAATCATAGATAGAGAAGACAAAAAATTAACAAAATCAGGAATGAAAGACCCTAAAAAATCTAAAAGTAATTTAAGGAACAAAGGTATACCAACAATTTCTTAGATGAAATGGAAAGATTCCTAGAAAGAAATACATATATTACCAAAGCTGACCAAAGAAGAAATAAAAAAATCTGTGTAGACCTATAATAAAGAAATTAAATTAGTAATAAAAATTTTCCTAGAAAGAAAAGCCTAAGTGTAGATGGCTTCACTGGTGAGTTCTACCAAAGAAGAAGAAATAATATGTATTTTTTACAAACTCATTAAGAAAATAGAGGAGAAAACATTCTCAACACATTGTATGAGACCAGTACTATTGTGAGAGCAAAGCTAAAGATACCACAAGGTAAAACCAAACAAAACAAAACTACAGATTAATATCCTTTATGAAGATAAACACAAAACCCTTAACCCATTATTAGCAAAACAAACCCAACAAAATATAAGAAGTATTACACACCATGACTAAATGGGGTTTATCCCAAGAAAGCAAAGTTGACTTAATATTCACAACTTAATTAATTAAATAAACTATAATAATTGTGTACAAGACAAAGACAGCACAATCATCCCAATAGTTGCAGAAAAGAAAGTATTGACAAATCCCAAACCTATAAATAATAAAAATTCTTATCAAACTAAGGCTAGAAGTAAACTCCTTTGATCTGATAAAGGACATTTATGAAAATTCTATAGCAAACATCTTATTTAACAGCGAAAGACTGGACGCTTTCCCTTAAAGATCAAGAACAAGGCATGAATGTCAGTAGTCTGCACTTGTGTTCGACATTGCTTTAGAGGTTCTAGCTAGTGCAATCAGGCATAAAAGGCATCCAGTTTCAAAAGGAAGAAGTAAAATTGGTTTAATTCACAGATTACATGATCTGTGACATGAGCCTATATGTAAGAAATCCTAAGGAATACATACATACACACACATGCACACGCCCTGCATACGCACATGCACACCTTGCTAGAAACAATAAATGAGTCCGCAGTACCACAAAATATATTATTCAGCAATTATTTCTACATACTAACAATGAACAATCTAAAATGAAATTAATACAACAATCTCAATCACAATAACAGAAAAATTATATACTTAGAAATAAATTCAACCAAAAAAGTGCAAGACTTATAAACTAAAAACTACAAAACATTGCTGAGAGAAATTAAAGAAAATATAAACAAATGGAGACACATTCCACATTCATGAAACAGAAAAGTCAATATTGCTGAGATGGGAATTCTTCCTTAAATTTATCTACTAATTCAAAATGATCTGTATTGAAACAGGCTTTTTTTGTGGAAATTGATAACTTGATTTTAAAATTTATGTGAAAATGAGAAGAACCCAGAATAACCAAAATTATTTTGGATGAAGAGAAAGTAATAGGACTTTAATTTAAAACTTACTATAAATCTACAGTAATCAAGACAGTGACTACTGGCATAGGGATAGGCATATACATCAATCAAATATAATGTAGAATCTAGAAATAAACCCTTACATTTATGGCCAATTGATTTTTGACAAAGGTATGATGGCAATTCAATGAGAAAATTAGTCTTTTCAACAAGTAATGTTGAGACAATTGGCTATCTGCAAAATTAATTAATTATTTAAAATAAAAATACTTAGACCCTTACCTCACAGGTACACAAAAATTAACTCAAAATGGATCATAGATCTAAATTTAGGAGCTAAAACTATCAAACTCCTAGAAAGAAACATAGGAAAAAAATTCTGTGACCTTGAGTAAGCAAAGATTCTTAACTACAATACTGTTATGGATTGAATTGTATCCCCCCAAAATGTGGGTCAACTTCGATAGGCCATGATTCCCAGTATTGTGTGGTGGTCCACCATTTTGTGATCTGATGTGATTAGCCTATGTGTTAGAAATCCTAATCTCTATGATGTTAATGAGGCAGGATTAGAGGCAATTATGTTAATGAGGCAGGACTCAATGTACAAGATTAGGTGTATCCTGAGTTAATCTCTTTTGAGATATGAAAGACAGAATGCAGCAGAGAGGAGAAGGACCTCATTACCACCAAGCAAGAACAGCCAGGAGCAGAGTGTGTCCTTTGGACTTGGGATCCCTGCACTGAGAAACTCCTAGACCAGGGGAAGATTGATGACAAGGACTTTCCCCCAGAAAGAGAGGGAAAGCCTTCCCCTGGAGCTGGTGCCCTGAATTCTAGCCTCCTGACTTCTAGTCTCCTACACTGTGAGAGAATAAATTTCTGTTTGTTAAAGCCATCCACTTATGGTATTTCTCTTATAAAGTACTAGCTAACTAAAACAAATACCAAAAAAACTGGATAAAAAATAGATTTTTTGAACTCCAGCAAAAGTATCCATTTTTGTACTTCAAAAGACACAATAAAGAAAATAAAAGTGTAAGCTACAGACTGAGAGACAACATTTGCAAATTATACATCTGATAAAGGATTTGTATCCTCTCTGTCTCTCTCTTTCTCTTACTATATAGATGTATTAAGGAGCCCTGTGGTGCAGTGGTTAAACGTGCTTGGCTGCTAACTGAAAGGCTGGTGGTTCAAAGACACCCAGCAGCTTTGCAGGAGAAAGACCTGGCAATCTGCTGTTCCTGTAAAGATTACAGCCTAGGAAACCCTATGGGACCGTTCTATTCTGTCACACTGTCGAATGGGGTCACTATGTGTCAAAATAATAATAATAATAACAAAAGCAGACAATAACTATTGTTGGCAGGTATATAGGAAAACTGGAACCATTATACATTATGATGGGATCATAAAATGGTTTGGCCACTTTAAAAAATAGTTTGGCAGTCACTTAAAAGGGAAGCATACTCTTAACATAACCTATTAATTCCACTCCAAGTGGACTTGAAACATGTCCAAAGAAGGATTTCTACATAAATGTTCATAGCAGCATTATATATAATATCCTCAAACTGGAAACAATTCCAGTGTCCATCAACTTATGAATGAATAAACAAAAGGTGGTATATCCATACAGTGAACACTATTCAGCTATAAAAAAGGAACAAACTACTCATATATGCTACAAAATGGATAAACCTCAAAAACATTATGCTAAGTGAAAGAAGCCAGATGCAGAACACTATATATTATATGGTTCTATTTGTATGAAATGTCCAGGAAAAACATATATATAGAAAAAGAAAGAAGATTAGTGGTTTCCTGAGATGAGGCTTGAAGGGGGATTGGAAATATTGACTCCAGCTGGGAACATTAATGTTAATGTTCTAAAACTGGATTTTGGTAATGATTGCACAACCTTACAAAATCATTAAATTTCACACTCACAAGAATCACAAAGGAATAAATTTATGGCATATAAATTACACCTCAATAAAGATGGAACAATAAGCAACAATTGGACCAACAGGCAATTTCATGATAAATGAAGAAAATGTTGAAGTTGTCAAAGATTTTATTTTACTTGGATCGACAATCAACGCCCATGGAAGCAGCAGTCAAGAAATCAAACAACACATTGCAAGAGGTAAATCTGCTGCAAAAGATCTCTTTAAAGTGTTAAAAAGCAAAGATGTGCCTGACCCAAGCCATGGTGTTTTCAATCACCTCATAGGCATGTGAAAGCTGGACAATGAATAAGGAAGACCAAAGAAGAACTGATGCATTTGAATTATACTGTTGGCGAAGAATACTGAATATACCATGGACTGCCAAAAGAATGAACAAATCTGTCTTAGAAGAAGCACAGCCAGAATTCTCCTTAGAAGCAAGGATGATGAGACTTTGTCTTATGTACTTTGGACATGTTATCAGAAGGAACCAGTCCCTGGAGAAGGATATCATGCTCTGTAAAGTACAGAGTCAGTGAAAAAGAGGAAGATTCTCAATTAGATGGATTGACACTGTGGCTACAACCATGGGTTCAAACATAGCAACGACTGCGAGGGTGCCGCAAGACAGGGCAGTGTTTCATTCTGTTGTACATAGGGTCGCTGTGAGTTGGAACCAGGGCTTTGAACCAGTTCTTTGAACTTGTATAACAAGTTCCCAAGAAGTTATACATAAAAATCACCTGGGGATCTTGTTAAAATGTAGGTTTTGATTCAGTATAATGGGGAGGAAATTCAAAGTCTCAGCAGGCAACTTCTTAGAAATGCAAATTCTTACAAGGGGATCGAACCGGAACAAACCAATTTGAAGCCCTGGTTGGAACTGAATCAATGGCACCTAACAACAGCAAAGCTGTGAAAAGAAAAGAAAACAAACAAACAAAAAAACTTAGTGTAAGATTCTTGTGGTCAGGGGTCCAGATATAGAATGTAATTGGAAGAGTTTAACAGTCAAGTTATTAGAGTTGAAAGGAGTAAGGTAAACATTTAATTATTCTAGGCTACCTTATTCCCCTGACGTCTAAGCTCTTTTCTGGATAACTTTATGAAAGGAAAACAAAACAAAAACAAATCAACCAACAAAAACCCTGGTTGGTTTGTTTGGTTTTGATAAAATTTCCAGTAATAAATGCTCATCAAATATTTTTACCATGGAAGCTCTTTTCAAAGCCAACCCCTACCTCTTCTTCTGATACCATCCTGAAGCCCTTTGCCTTGAGATCCTGACCCTTCACCATTTGCAAATCATTCTCTCTCTCTCATACACACACACAAGTGGCCTAGCCCCAGCCTACATTTAAGCTGTACTGCTCTTGCTGCTGCACCATCTACCCTCTCTCCTCAGCAGGACCATCAAGCTGTCAGGGCTGAGTTAAGTTTGTTGATCCAGTGTCTCCTCCTTTGGAGAGCCCTGTCAGACGCATCAGGCTATGGTAGATACAGATGTGTGTTCTTCAGGCAACTTGCTTTTTTTTTTGTTGTTACCCATTAAGGATGCTGTTAGTGTTTACTCATTTGTAGCTTTGAGTCAGAGGCACACAGTCAATATTTGTTGCTCTTTGCTTGGAAAACTGCCTCCAAATCTACTCTCCCTAATTCCCTTCCAATCATGGTGTTCCCGACCCCCAAGCGTGGCATCTGACCTATTTAATGGAGCCCTAAACCCTATCTCAGGTGCAACTATACAGGATGCGGGACCTGCAATCGTTCTATTTTCCAGATCTGATTCATCGCTTAATGAGGTTATTAAGGAAGCAAGCGGAAGGAAGTGCAGACTCTCTTTAATCGGGGATCCTGATGGGCAATTGCATGCTGTCAAAGAAGGTTACACCTCTGACCGAATGACAGGCAGTGCTAATCCGGCAGCACTAATTACCAGGCCTTCTAACAGAAAGGAATCATCTGCTTCCAGTTGAAAGGAAAGAACAGATCTTTCCAGAGGGTACTGGGATAATTAGAAGAATTAAGGAAAAAATACATTATTCCATTTGGATGCAGCGCTAATTGAAATGAGTCAAGTAATCAGCTCACCAGCACGAAGCATAGCTCATCAACTTTTTGCCACAGAGAAGAGCATCTTCCCACATAATGAGCCCCTATGACCCCTTCCTCAATGGTGAGAGTGCCTGTTCCTTCAGAGCACCTTATGGGATAGTCTTGTACCATTTCTTCTGCCAGCCAGTTTCTGATTCAAAAGAAGAATTATATTAGAATGGAAATGGAAGACCAGCCCTGTGGCTAGGCTGGGTTCTGCCTGGCCCCAGAGCTCAGGCAGAGATGCCTGCACTATCACAGAACATGTTTTCAAGGTTTGATTCATTAGAGAGAAATCGATCTATCTGAGGAGCTCAGAGTCCAGAACAAAGTTCTTAGGTGATGTCTGTACGACCACTTCAATAAAAGCCTTCAACTTCCTGAGAGCAAAAACACTCAAGGCAGGTGAAGTTTCTCTTTCTTCAGTATTGATAGCTGACATCACATGCCCTTCCTGAAGAACGAACACTTAATTCTTTTGCACTGGCGATGGGCGCCAAATAAACAAAGCTGGTTCCTCTATATAAGAATTCAGATTATATCTTCTCGTCTCATAGATCAGAGTTTTAGATTCTTCCACTTGTTGTTAGGAGCCATCAGTCAGTTCTGATTCATAGCTACCCCATATACAACAGAACAAAACACTGCCCATCCCTGCACCATCCTCACAATCATTGCTATGTTTGAGCCCATTAGTGCAGCTACTGTGTCAATTCATCTTGTTGAGGGTCTTCCTCTTTTTCACGGACCCTCTACTTTACCAAGCATGGTGTTCTTCTCCAGGGACTGGTCCCTTCTAATAACATGCCCAAACTATGTGAGACAAACTCCTGCTGTCCTTGCTTCTAATGAGCATTCTAGCTGTACTTCTTCCAAGACAGATTTGTTCATTCTTCTGGTAGTCCATGGTATATTCAATATTCTTCACCAACACCACAATTCAAAGGCATCAATTCTTCTTTGGTCTTCCTTATTCATTGTTCAGCTTTCATACGCGTATGAGGTGATTGAAAACACAATGGCTTGAGTCTGGCACACCTTAGTCCTTAAAATGACGTCTTTGCTTTTTAACACTTTAAAGAGGTCTTTTGCAGTAGATTTGCCCAATGCAATGTGGGGTTTGATTTCTTGACCGTTGCTTCCATGGGCGTTGATTGTGGATCCAAGTAAAATGAAATCCTTGACAACTTCAGTCTTTTCTCCATTTATTATGATGTTGCTTATTGGTCCAGTTGTAAGGATTTTTTTCTTTATGTTGAGGTGTAATCCATATTGAAGGCTGTAGTCTTTGATCTTCATTAATAAGTGCTTCAAGTCCTCTTCACTTTCAGCAAGCAAGGTTGTGTCATGTGCATATCGAAGGTTGTTAATGAATCTTCCTCCAATCCTGATGCCCTGTTCTTCTTCATATAGTCCAGCTTCTAGGATTATTTACTCAGCATACAGATTGAATAAGTATTGGGAAAGGATTCAACCCTGACACACACCTTTCTTGACTTTAAACCACGCAGTATGTTGGATTGATACAGTGGCTGCAACAATGGGCTCAAGCATAACAATGACTGTGAGGATGGTGCAGGACTGGGCAGTGTTTCGTTCTACTGTACATAGGGTTGCTATGAGTTGGAACCCACTTGATGGCACCTGACAACAGCAACAGTATCCCCTTGTTTGGTTTGAATAACTGCCTGTTGGTCTAAGTACAGCTTCCTCATGAGCACAATTAAGTGTTAATTCTTCTTCCACTTACCCACTCACATATCCATTCATCTGCCTTCTTTTACTGAGTACCTACTATGAGCCAGGCTGTTAATCTGTTTGTTCCATTTTATAGATAAGAAAAAGGAGTCATAGAATAAAGTACTTGTTCAAGTCTCATAACTAATAAATGGTGGAGCTAATAGTTAAACACAATTTGTCTCACTCTGAGTCAAAAGCCTGGGATGCATATTGGAAAGGCCAAGTTTCTGATATATTGATTAAAAATAAATTGAAAAATAATAAATTAAAAAATATATATCCGTAGGCCTTTGAAGACTAACATCACAGCAAAGTATTTTCTGAAATGCTCACCAACATTCAGAATGTGCCTATAGGGCTTCATTTTTCCAAATGGAATTCTTCACCTACTGCATCTATTTCCTTCTCTGTCCCTGACTCCTTATACTCCTTCTCTTCTTTTCGCTAATAAAATCTTTCTGGAAAGCATCCAGTCAACTCAAAATGAATGATACATGCTTAGGTCCTCTCAGCAACACTTTATTTTATGTTTGGCTGACTGCCCTCTTCATTCTTCTTAAAGCAGTGCTGCCACAGAAATGCAGAGCTGCTCCTAGGGGCTGAGGACAAATACCATCTCCCATCCTTGCCACTCCATTCTTCACAAGTAAAAGCATCACTGGGCTTGTCCTAGGCCTCTTTGATTGGTATGAAATATATGTATATAT
>NW_004444254.1:653552-688080 GCF_000243295.1 Trichechus manatus latirostris
AGAGAGAGAGAGAGAGAGAGCGCCCTGGTGGTGCAGTGGTTAAGAGCTCAGCTGCTAACCAAAAGGTCGGCAGTTCAAATCCACCAGCCACTTCTTAGAAACTCTATGGGGCAGTTCTACTCTGTCCTATAGGGTCACTACCAGTTGAAATCAACTTGACCACAAAGGGTTTGGTTTTATATATATATATACACGTATGTATGTATGTATGTATTTAATCAGTTCAAGAAAAGAATGACCTTTCAGTCTTATCTTCTTTCAGTAGATGGACTTTTTGGTGAAGGGCTGCTATTTGTGAATTGGAGTGAAAAGAACATACAATTTTCATTGGGGAGGACATACATCCATTCATGGAGAATATACAATTTTCATTTGTTTGTTTGTTTGTTTAGTACGGTTGGAGATAAAAACAAAACAAAACAGCGACCCAGTTGATCCAAGAAATAGTAAGAGAAGAAGGGAGAGAGAGAGAAAGAGTAAGAGTAGAATGTGATAATAACATGAGTCGGAATCAACTGGACAGCAACTGACAACAGGAATAGAGAGTGCATTTGTATAAAGCATCTTAAGCTGTATCTTTTTTAAACTCAAGCTTTGTGGACCAGGAGGGTAGGGTGAAATAGTTCTCATTTTAATAAGAGGCAAAGACATAAGCAAAGAAATAGTTCTTCAATGGTGGGAGTAGAATTCTAGTTAAGTTGATAGAGGAGGTTAGGCCTACTGCTCTAAGATGATACCACCTGGCAGTTGGACCAGCAAGCTTTAAGGTCCTGCTACAAACCTGATGTACACTATGTCCATAAAAGATTATGTATCTATACACATAGAAATTATCCTGGGCAGGAAAAATGTACTGGAATACATTATACAAACAGAACTGGGGATGGGCATGGGAGGTGGAGTGAAGGACTCATATGTAATATATACAAAATTATGTTTATTTTGCTTGAAGAACAAAACCCCAAAATATCATCTACACACAGAGGTAGGGATGTGGAATTATGTAGTATAAAATCACATCGCTGGATATCTGAAAACCTGAGTTAAAATCCTTGTTATAATACTGTTTTGAGGCACATCAATTCATTCCCCTTGGACTGATTTTCCTTATTTGAAAATGAAGTTGTTGGACTAGAAGTTCTCTGGGATCCTTTATAGCTCTAACATCCGATAACTGTCTTCTAGTGAAGGAAACGCCAGCTTTTAGATGAGCTTACCCAGCTTTCTCTCAGCCATAATTACACCTCTGAAAACAATATGATAATTTAATTAAGCCTGGAGAAACTAGAGTAAATACAAATAAAGAGATTAAAATTCAGACTAAGACTCATATACTATGAGTCTTAAGTATACTAGACTGATTTCTGAAAAACTAAGTCTCTGCTAAAAAAGCGCTATGAAAAGGAGGAAAGTAGACTTGACTCATAATGAAGTCTGCATGTTTTTGCTTCCTAAATTCTGAAAGATTATGATACCAGTATTTCAAGTCCTAGGCTTATGTTAACAAACTCACAGATTTTATGAACCCAAAGAAATTGAAATACATATTAAGTTTCAGAGTTGAAATCAGTTGTGGATTTTGATAGATACTGTACATACCTAAAATTTTGAAATATTTTTCTCTACTATAATAAATGTGATGCTCTGTATCACTGAACAATATTCTCTAGTTAGAGACTATTAATACCTCCTATTCAACCAGATATGAGAAAATTGTGTCTTGCCTTGGAAGTTAAATATAGGAATTTCATGGGAAGAATTTTGAGTTATGATTTTCTTTTTATAAATACTTTGATTATGGTGAAGGTAACCTCAGAGGAATAGATAGAATAAGGTGAGCAAATGATATGAAGCTGGAATCTGGCCTGACTTAGTTGAATGCCTTTTGTCCCAGATTCTTGATAAGTATCTGGGGGGATCTTCTCACCTATTTTACATATCAGCAGTTCTCAACAGGGGGTGATTTTGGTCTCGGGGAAATATTTGGCGATGTCCGGAAACATTTTTGTTTGTCACAACTGGGTAGGAGAAAAGAGGGTGCTGCTACTAGCATCTAGTCGATAGAGGCCAAAGATGCTGCTAAATATTTTAAGTGCACAGGTATGGATCGAATTGCGTACCCCAAAAATATGTGCTGGAATCCTAACCCTTATACGTACGGATATAATCCTGTTCGGGAAAAGAATTTTCTTTGTTATGTGAATGCGGTCATATCAGTGTAGGGTGTGTCCTAAACCTAATCACTTCTGAGTATAAAAAGAACAGATTAGACACAGGAGCAAGCACAAACAGGGGAGGAGGCATAGATGCCACATGAATATCATCAAGGAACCAAGAAATGCTGGAGTTACAGAAGCTGACAGAGACAAAGATCTTCCCCTAGAGCCAACAGAGAGAGAACCAACAGAAAGTGAGTGAGCCTTCCCCTATAACCGGTACTCTGAATTAGACTGCCCTGAATTTTCTCCTAAACTGTAAGAAAATAAATTTCTGTTCTTTAAAGCTACCCTCTTGTGGTATTTCTGTTACAGAAGCACTAGGTAACTGAGACAACAGAGTAGTCCCTCACAACAAAAGAATTCTGGCCCAATATGTCAATAGTGCCAAGGTTGAGGAAACTTACTACATATTAATAGCTCATAGAGACTGGAGTGAGATATTTCAGAGCTTTATGAGTCAAATGGATAAATGTAACATGCAATGGATCAAATAAAAATATGTAGACATCACCTTCAGAGGATAAGCATCCCCGTGACAGAAAGCAGAAATAGTAGGATTTGATGGGGTAATTCATTTATGAAAATAACCAAAGAAACAACATTTCAACAGAATATATGTAGAAAATCTGCTTCAGAGACACCAGCACTGAAGGTATTCATCCAGATCTTTCCAGAGGATGAGCTGTTCTGATCCATAATGTGGTATTCTAGTCCCTTGATGGTATAGCTCCTAAGTGGGAGATAGATGCAGCTGGATGTCCATTGCCAATTACATCATCTTCTAACTAGCATTTCTCCTCCCTCTGCTTGAATTCTACGTTCACCAAACAACCTTCTGACTATAATTTGGCTTCTCATGGAGTTCCTCCTATAGGAAGAGAATGTGCTGACCAAAGAGAAAAATCATTCTGGTCCCGTTGGCGGGTATATTTCTCACAGTGATTTAATGAACTGATATTTTGATTTCTTCCAAAGATGAAACCTCGTGAATGTGCTGTGAGTCAGTCCTGTGGGAGGCACCCCAAAAACTAAAGTCCCAGTTCACTACGGTGGACTCACTTGGACAAGGCCACCACAGACAGCCAGCTCAGCATTATCTCTGGGCAGTATCTCTCCTATTGCCTAAAAACTGCAACACCAGGAAGAACAAAAAGTGGTGCAAAGAGGTAATTTAATGTCTATCTATGCCACACATTTTTCCCTAATTGATATAAAGGGAAGCTATGAAAAAGAATAAGGGTTTACTGTGCAACCACTCTATAGACTCTTGTATAAGAAGCGCAGCGTATACCACACTACATTATAGGTCAGTAATTTGTATTTTTACATAAAAGAACATCTTGTTCTAAGAAGAAAAAGAATGTGAACTGTTTCAAAGGAGAAAATGAAAATAAGATTTTCTTTTTAGGTTGGAACAGGGAAATTAGGGCTAAGTTGGTCAATCAGCCAAAAAATTCCCAAATGGCAAAGTAAATCTTCCTATGGGAATGCCTTAAGGTAAAGTCAATTCAATTAGTTTCCACAGCATAATTGTCAAAACCCAAAAACTAGGTGGAATAATGAACTGATTAAAACCTGTAATTGCAATTCAGTGGAGGAAACCATTCATCATGAAGATGGCAGCGTTCCCTATATCCCAGATTACACAGAGAGGAGAAGCTACCAAAGGTAGGACTAAGATGCCCAAAGTGAAGCTGAAGAGAAGAACCACATATGTATTACTAAGAGATTTCATAACTTGCCTGAAAGGGGAATTTGGTATTCAGCCAGTCAGCTTCTGTTTCCTGACCCGACCTCTGAAATGTAGACTTTTCTCACGTTCTAATGCAAGACCATTTTGAGGATACATTTCTAATTTGATCATTATCAGATTTCCTGGATTTTACCCCAAAAAATATTGTCAATGCTCTCATTTTCTTTCCTGGTCATTTTGCAGATCTTTTCCTCTCACACACTTTCTATCTTTGAGCACATATTGCTTTGTATCAAGAGTCAGTAAAATTTTCCTATAAAGGGCCAGACAGTAAATATTGTAGGCTTTGGGGATCATATGGGCTCTGTTGCAACTTCTCGACTTTACTGTTGTGGCACAAAAGCAGCCATAGAAAACATTTAAACAAATGGTGTGACTGTGCTCCAATAAGACTTTATTTCCAAAGACAGATGGTGGACTGAGTTTGGCCTGGGGGTTTTAGTTTGCTGACCCCTGCACTATAAAACCAACAGTAATTAAGATAATATATAAAGCAAATTAATAAACAGATAAAATAAATGACCAGCATACAGTAAGTGCTAAATTAACGCTAAACCAGTTGCTATTGAGTTGACTCTGACTCACAGCGACCCTGTGTGTGTCAGAGTAGAATTGTGTTCCATAGCGTTTTCAATTACTGATTTTTCAGAAGTAGATGGCCAGGTCTTTCTTCTGAGGTGCCTCTGAGAGGACTGGAACCTCTAATCTTTTGGTTAGCAGACAGCGTGTTAACAGTTTGTACCACGCAGTGAAATTGATGCTAGAACTTCCTAGATTTCTTGGAAGACATCGTGGCCATTTTATACTAACTGGAGTTTTTCATTAATAGCCAAGAAGACTGATGGACTAGCTTTTTAATAAAAGTTGAATCAATGCAGGAGCCTGGAAGTGGATAGACTATGATATTCATCAAGAATTGTTGTTGTTGAGTTGTTAGGTGCCATCAATCGCTTCCAACTCACAGCGACCTTATGTACAACAGAACGAAACACTGCCTGGTCCTGCGCCATCCTCACAATCATTGTTATGCTTAAGTACGTTGTTGCAGCCACTTTGTCAATCCATCTCACTGAGGGTTAGGTTCATTTATTCATTCATTTACTCACTCACTCAACAATATTTTTTTGGGCAAGAGGAGGGAGGTGGCTATGTGTTCCAAGTACTTTTCTAGGTTCTAGGGGTATAACAGTGAACAAGACAAAAACGGTTATTATTTTTATGAAGATCATCTTCTAGTACAAGGAAGCAAACCATGAGCAAGATGGTTTCAGAAAACGGAAATTACTATTTTAAAGAAAATAAAACAGACTGATATTATAGGGAATGTCACAGGTGGAATGCCTATTACTATATATTGGGAAGCTGAAGAAGGTCCCTCTGAGATGGAAAATCTGGAAGGCCTAATGATGAACAATCTCCTGAAAAAGGAATTAAGGAAAGAAAGAAGAAAAGCTGGTATGCTTGGAGCATATGGTTGGAGTGAGGGGTAGAGGAAGCACCGTATATAAAAGGTGAGAGAGGTAGGCTGAGGTAGACTGTACAGTCCCTTGGACCTAGGCTAAAAAGTTTGGATTTTACTTTTAATATGATGGGTAGTTATTGCATGGTTTGAAAGAGGGGATGAAATCATCTATCTAGACTCTTTAAAGGATAGCTGTTATTGAGGTGTAAGAATGGACCGTTGGAGGGGTTAGGGAGAGTGAAAGCAGAGAGGTCAGTTAGGATGCTCTTGCTTGGTGGTGGCTTTGTGTGGAGAGTTCCTTTCCTCCATTCCCACTGTGTCATTTTATTTAGGGTTGAGATCTTAGTGGAAATTGGTATTTTAAACCCTATTACCTTTGAAACTTACTTCTACTGAAAGAACAAAGGCCTGGGTCTCCTGCAAACTGGTTCTTTATTATCTTAACTCTTAAATCACTGATCTTCTCTAGTACTCCCCTTGGTTTTATCAGTTTCTATTTTAAGGGTCACCCATGTGGCCTATTTTCAGAACACAGTTTCCAATATTTAAAGAGAGTGAATACCCTTTTAATCCAGTACCACTTTCCGGATTTTTTTTCTTTAGATAGACGATCTCTGTTTGGCACTATAAAATTGAACTCCTGCTTCTCATGTTTTTAAGGTTATGAAAAGTTTCTGGTGTAAGACTGCAAAATATAAATAAATATAGTTGAACCAAGGGATAAGCTAGACACAGCATGTTTCTGCTCAATAGCAGACCGATCAAAGGTAACAAACTGCTTTTCCTTTGCTTTGTGGGTGGAACCTGGCCCATATGCCTGTGTGAGAGAAGGTGGACTTGTCTTATGCACGATAGAAACTGAATCATACATATGTCTGTGCATGAAGTCCAATTTAGCCTCTGATGTCTACTCCATACTTATCTCCTTGCAAGCTGGGTCCTGTTTAAACCCTTTGTTTCCTGCCCAAGTTTATCCCACAGTCATTTCTACCCCAATTCTTATAAATGTTCAATTCACATCCTATATATTCATAACTCTCATCCTGGCCATATATTTCAGTTGCCACCATCTCAGGGAAATTCCCTTATACTGGAATCATTTCTTAATTTTTTTTTCCTACTTACTCCCCTCTATCTTCTTTCTCTTCACTTTTTTTTAAACCTGTTTACCAAAGACACCTTCCACTCTTCTCTTGTAGAATGTTCTTTCTATACTACTTCGCATGGCTTCATTTAATCCCACGAAATAACCATTATCTCATGTCTCCTTAGCCATTCTGGAATCTCATGGTCACCATTGGTATTAAATCTGCTGCCACCCAGTCAATTCTAGCTCTTGCTGACCCCTTGTATGTCAAAGTAGAGCTCTGCTCCGTAAGGTTTTAAATAGCTGGCTTTTTGGAAGTAAATCGCCAGGACTTTCTTCCCACCTGCTTCTGGATGGACTCTAACCTCCGAACTTTCAGTTAGCAGACAAGTGCATTAACCATTTGCACCACCCAGGAACTCCACCATCGCAATAAAAAATGCATTGAGATGGACTCGGCACTACCATCACGGAAAAGTTGAGTGGTGACTGTCCTCTGTATAGAGGACTGACATTAACATCTCTCACTGCAAAACCTAGCCTGTACCAAAAATGTTATGTAAATGGAATCATATAGTATGTAAATTTTGGCGATTAGCCTTGTTCGTTGAGCTAATTTCCTAGAGAATCATCTAAATCGTGTGTATCAATAATTCATTCCATGCTATTGCTGCGTAGTATTCCATGATATATATGTACTGCAGTTTGTATAACCATTCACCTGTTGAAGGGTATCTGGACTGCTTCAAGTTATTGGCTATTATTTTTAAAAAATTTCTATCAACATGCATGTATAAGTTTTTATGTGAGTGTTAAGTTTTAACTTCTCTGGGATAAATGCCCAAAAGTAGAATTGCTGGGTCATATGTTAAGTTCATTTTTAGTCTTAAAAGGAAAATTAAAACTATTTTGCAGTGCATGTATCATTTTACATTCCTACCAGCAGTGCAAAGGAGTCCTGGTGGCACACTGGTTAAGTTGCTACCCAAAAGGTCAGCAGTTCGAAAAAACCAGCTGATATGTTAATCTGCTCCCATAAAGATTACAGCCTTGGAAACCCTATCAGGCAGTTCTACTCTGTCCCTTAGGGTTTCTATGAGTTAGAATTGACTCGACAGCGATGGGTTTTTTACCAGCAATGTATGAGCGATCCAGTTTCTCTGCATCCTTATCAGTATTTGGTCTTGTCACTATTTTTTATTTTAGCCTTTCTGGTAGGAGTGCAGGGATATCTCATTTTGTTTTTTGTTTTTGCATTACTCTGCTGGCTACTTACAATTTTTCTTTTAAATAATATTTTATTGTGTTTTCTGGTGACTCTGGACTTCTGCTGCTGCTTTTCTATTTGTTCAAATTGTAGGGTTAAGCTATTGATTTTTGCCTTTTCTTCTTTTTTTGAAGTATGATTTATTGCTATAAATTCTCCTCTGAGCACTGCTTTCGCTGTGTCCCAAAGGTTTGGTATGTTGTGGTTTCATTTTCATTTGATTCTAAGAATTTTTTAATTTCATTTTTAATTTTTTCTATTACCCAATAGTGTTTCAGTAAGGTTTATTCAGTTTCCATGTATTTAATTTTTTCCTTGTTCTTTCTGTTACTGATTTCTAGTTTTATAATATTATGATCATAGAAGATGCTTTGTATTATTTCCATGTTTTTTAATTGATTGAGGCTTGCTTTGTGGCCTAAAATATGGTGTATTCTGGAGAATGATCCATGTGCCTTGGAGAAGAATGTGTACCATGTTGTTGTTGAGCGGTGTCTTCTGAATACGTCTATGAGATTTAGTTGGTTGATTGCGTTATTTAGATCTTCTGTATCTTTGTTGAGTTTCTCTCTAGTTGTTCTGCCGTCATCAAAATTGGTGTGTTAAAGTTTCCTATGATTACTGTAGAACGGTCTATTTCTCTTTTCAATTCTGTTAGAGTTCGTTTTATGTATTTTGGAGCTCTGTCATTAGGTGTGTAAATATTTATTATGGTTATGTCCTCTTGGTGGATTGATCCTTTAATCATTATATAATGCGTTTCTTTGTCTCTTATAGTGGATTTGGATTTAAAGTCTATTTTATCAGAAATTATTATTGCCATGCTTGCTCTCTTTTGGTTACTGTTTATGTGGTATATTTTTTCCATCCTTTGATTTTTAACCTATTTACGCCTTTGTGTCTAAGAAGTGTCTCTTGTAGGCAACATAATGATGTGTCATGTTTTTTATTTTTATTCTTTATTTTTTTTATCCATTCTTTCACTCTCTTTCTCTTCACTGGTGCATTTAAACAATTTGCATTCAGTGCGATTATGGATAGGTATGAATTCACGGCTGCCATTTTGTTATTTGTGTGTGTGTGTGTGTGTGGTATTAATGGTTTCTTTGTTCAGCTTAATTTTCTGTGCTGAGTTCTTTTTGTTTGTGGATTTTCCTTTTGTATTCTTCATTGTTTTTGATTTTGTGTTTACTGAGTCTTTTTTTCTTTATTTTGATGAGTAGATTTATTAATTTTATTTGTGATACTCTAAAGTTTACCTTTATCTTCCTAAGTTTAAAACAGTCTGTTATGTCTTGATATTGCCTTGACTTCCTATCCATATGGAAGTTCTATAACTACACCATTTACTCCCCCTAAGTTGTCTCTGGTTCGCTGTGTTCAGTTTTGCAGCTTTATTTTACTTCTGTGAATTCTTTATCTGGATTGGTATCTGGGTGATTCTGTTGTGTGTCTTAATCTCAGCTTGTTGTCTGATGTCACTGGTTCTCTGTCCGAGGGACTCCCTTTAATGTTTCTTGTAAAGTTAGTCTGGATTTTACAAATTCCCTTAATTTCTGTTTTTCTGGGGATGTCAAAGTTTCATCACTGTATTTGAGACAATTTTGCTGCGTATAAGTCTTGGCTGGCAATGCTTTTCTTTCAGGGTTTTATATATGTCATCCAATAGCCTTCTTTCCTGCATGGTTTCTGCCGATAAATCAGCACTTAGTTTTATTGCTGCTTCTTTGTAGGTGATATTGTGTTTTTCTTGAGCTCCTCTCAGAGTTTTTCCTTTGTTTTTGGTTTTGGAAAGTTTTATTATGATATGTCTTGGTGATTTTCTTTTGGGGTATGTCCTGTATGGGATTTGTTGAGCTTCTTGGATGGCAACCTTCTCATCTTTCATGATATTAAGTAAGTTTTCTGCCAGTAAATCTTCAAAAATTCTCTCTGTGCTTTTTTTCCCCGCTTCCTCTTCTGGAATTCCTATTACATGTAAATTTTTCCTCTTGATAGTGTCCCACTGAACTCTTAGGCTTTCTTCCTTTATTTTTGTTCTTTTTTCTGATTGTTCCTCATACAAATTAGTATCTAGGGATTTGTGCTCTATTTTGCTGATTCTTTCTTCCATTGATTCAATTCTACTTTTATGTCCTTCCATTGTGTTATTTATTTCTGATCTTTTATTGTTAATCTTCTGAAATTCTAGTTGTTATTTTTGTATGGTTTCTAATTGTCTATTTATTTTGTCATTTTGTCCTTGTATTGTTTTCCTGAATTCTTCTAGGGTTTTGTCTGTGTTTTCCTTGATCTCTTTGAGGATCCTATATGTAAATCTTTTGAATTCCTTATCAGGTAGTTCTATTACCATTTCTTCCTCAGGAAGGTTTTCTGCCTCTTTATTTTTGCTCACTTGTTTGAGCTATGTTATCCTGTTTCTTCATATGATTTGTTATTGTCTTCTGTCTCAGAAGCATTAAGGTATAAATTTATTTATTTATATAGCTCTTTATTGATTGTATGTATGTTTTATGCTGATTTTTAAAATCTGTTTTGCTATATCCTGAACTTTGTTTCTTCTCTTTCTCTTTAGAATATCTTTCTTCCTTTGCATTATTTTAGTTGTTGTTTTGTGGTTCTCATCTGTGTGACTTTGGTGGTGTCTTTTGGCTGGGTGTGATTTCCTCTCACCAGTGGATATGGTGGATCTCACCCAGGTGTGAGTCTTCTGTGGTTAGGCTTTTACGTCTTCTCTTACCAGACTGAGTGGAAGTGCAAGAACAGGTTCTTTCTCTGATATTGGGTGACAAGTGTTGGGTGGTCAGGATCCCTCCACAGCCCTTATGGGACTGTGGGTTCCTTCTGGGTTGCTGCTAGCAGTTAGTGCATTCTCTGGAGGTCAGTGCAGGAAGTCTCTGTATCTGCTGTGAAGCAGTGCTACCCAAATGGATGGGGTAGGTCCACTTAGCATGCACAAACTGCCGTCTCGGGAGGTGATAGGGTATCAAGGGGTTTCAATACAAGTACAGATGGTCTGCAGGAACTGTTTGAGTGTGGGATGTGGGATGTTGCAGCTGGGTGGACATTTGATGTGGGTGCTAGGATCTCCTACTTATTGTTTGGCAGAGGCACAGACGGCGCCTGTCAGGATGTGACTGGTGTTGCTAATGAGGGGATGTGTCTGTCCAGCCAGTCACAGGGCATGGGTGCAGGAAGTGTTCTCACCTGTCACTGGGTTGGGTGCTGTCTGTGTACACCGTCCGTTGAAAGGTGGTTGGGGCGGGGGTGCATAGGTCATTGGTAACCAGGTGGGTGGTACAGGAACTTGTACTGCTGGTTGCCGGGTAGGCAGGGCGAATGGGTCTGTGGAGGGGGAGTCTTGAACCTCTGGTCACTCATCTGTTGATGGGAGAGCATGCCAGCGATCGTGGGATGATCAGGGTTGCTCAGGGATGGGTGGAATGGGCAGAAGCCCTCAGTAGCAGGTCTGATGGCGTGGGAGTGTGTGCTACAGATCACCAGGTGGATGGGGTGTCATGGGGAAGGGCAGAGTAGACACAAGCCTCTGGTCACAGGTATGACAGTGCAGGAGTGAGCAACGTGGATCACCAGGTTGGGGAAAGGAGAGCCTGCCACTGGTCACTGGGAGGGCAGGGTGGGGACGAAGGGGGAGCATGTTCCTCCAGCCTCTAGTGTGGGTGCCATGGCACCCCCACAGAGTGCAGCCAGTGATCACAACCTGGCCCTAACCAAATGCGAGGAGAAGGGGGCTGTCCAGAGTCCAGACTGGTGGGGGATCTCTGGCTGTCATTCCAAGGATCCTCCACTCCGCTAGTGACACCCACCCAAATGATCAGGAACCACTGCTGGTGAATAGTTCTGCCTGTTTTCTGCCTCCCACCCTGCTCTATGTTCTCCTGGATCCCTAGGGATCTTGCCTGTATTCCTGCACTTTCCCTCCTTATATCCAGTGCATGTTCTGCTCACCTTGTTTCACTCTGGGTTTGTTTACACAGTATCTCTGTCTCCTATTTGGGATTCCATGAAGTTGCCTTCCTGTGCTCCTCACAGGGGAAAGCTGCTCACTTTGTTTCAAGATGGCCACACTGTGCTGAGCTAGCTGGCAGGGTGCCTACAGTCTATAAGTTTCCTCATTTACTGTTTTCATTCAATTTCTCCATCCTGTTGGTGTTTGATCTAATTCTTTATCCTCCTTTTTGCTGTTTTGGGTTCCCATATTTTCATCTGTATTTGTTTTACTTGGTTTCTTGGTTCTTTGCTGTAGGGGAATGGCATGATGTGTGTGACTAAGCTGCCATCTTGGGCCATCTCCTGTTAATCATGTTTAACATCTTTTCATGTCCTTATTTGTCACCTGTATATCCTGTTCAGTGAAATGTCTTTTCATGTATTTTTCCCATTTTCTAATTTGATAGTTTGTGTTTTTTACCGTTGAGGTTTGAGAGTTCTTTATATAGTCTAGATACAAGTCCTTTTGTCAGATATGTGTTTTACACATATTTTCTCCAAGTCTGTAACTTATATTTCCATCCCCTTCTAGTCTTTCACAGAGCAAAAGTTTTTAATTTTGATGAAGTCTAGTTTATCAGTTTTTCTTTTTTGGATCATGTTTTTGGTGTCAAATCTAAGAACTCTTTGCCTAACTTCAGATTGCAAAGATTTCATCCTATAATTTTATTTCTAAAGGTTTTATAGTTTTACATTTGAGTTCAAGATCCATTTTGAGTTAATTTTTGTATAAGGTGTGAGGTGTAAGTCGAGGTTCATTTTTTGCCAATGGTCGTGCAATTGTTCCGGCACCATTTGTTGAAAAGGCTATCCTTCTTCCATTGAATAGCTTTTGTACCTTTGCCAAAAATCAGTTGCACATATTTGTGTAGGTCTATTTCTAGGTTCTTTATTATGTTTCATTGATCTAAGTGTCTCTCTTCTGTCAATACCATACTGTCTTGATTACTGTAGCTATACAGTAAGCCTTAATATCAGGTAGACTGATTCCTTTCACTTTATCCTTTTTATCAAGATTGCTTTAGCTATTCTAGGACCTATGCCTTTCCACATAAATTTTAGAATAAGCTTATCTATGTCTACCAAAAAAAAAAAAAAAAAACTTGCTGGGATTTTGATAGGATTTTCATTAATCTCGTAGATCAATTTGGGAAGAATTATCATTTTTTACTATGAAAATTCTTCTAATTTGTGAATACAGTATGCTTCTACATGTGTTTAAGACTTCTATAATTTATTTCACCTACATTTTGTACTTTTCAGCATACAGATACTGCAAATTTTTTGTGAATTGTGTACATAGGTATTACATTTTCTCTGGAACAATTATAAATGGTGATATATTTTTAATTTCAGTTTCTGCATGTTCATTGCCAGTATATAGAAATGTAATTGATTTTTATGTGTTGATCTTGTCTCGTGCTACCTTGCTGGTCTCACTTAGTACTTCTGTGAATATTTCTTTTTGAGGAGGTGGCATATTCCCTGGGATTTTCTACATAGACTGCAATGTCATACACAGAAATTTCTTCTTTCTTTCTGGTCTAAATACCTTTTATTTCCTTTTCTTTATTGTGCTGGCTAGAACTTTCAGTACTATGAGTACTGAGCTTCTAGATCCTTGTCTTATTCCCAGTCTTAGGGGAAGCATTCAATCTTTCATCATTGTTATGGATTAAATTGTGTTCCCCAAAAATGTGTGTCAACTTAGCTAGGCCATGATTCCCAGTATTGTGTGGTTGTCCACCATTTTGTGATCTGATGTGATTATCCTATGTGTTACAAATCCTAACCTCTATGATGTTAATGAGGCAGGATTAGAGGTAGTTATGTTAATGAGGCAGGACTCAATCTACAGGATTAAGTTGTATCTTGAGTCAATCTCTTTTGAGATATAAAAGAGAGAATGAGTCAGAGAGGAAGGGGACCTCATTATCACCAAGCAAGAAGAGCAAGGAGCAGAGCACGTCCTTCGGACCTGGGGTCTCTGTACTGAGAAGGTCCTAGTCCAGAGGAAGACTGATGACAAGGACCTTCCACCAGAGCCAACAGAGAGAGAAAGTTTTCCCTTTAGCTGGCACCCTGAATTCAGACTTCTAGCCACCTAAACCGTGAGAGAATAAATTTCTGTTTTTTAAAGGCATCCACTTGTGGCATTTCTGTTATAGCAGCATCAGATAACTGAGATAATCATTAAGTATGATATTGTTGTTGTTGTCGTTAGGTGCCATCAAGTCAGTTCTGACTCAAACGACCCTATGCACCTCAGAAGGAAACATTGCCTGGTCCTGCGCCATGCTCACAATCGTTCTTATGCTTGAGCCCATTGTTGCAGCCATTGTGTCAGTCCGTCTCATTGAGGGTCTTCCTCTTTTTTGCTGACCCTGTACTTTATCAACTATGATATCAGCTGTAAGCTTTTTGTAGATGCTGTTAATCAAGTTGAGGTAATTCCTCTGTATCCTAACTTGCTGAGAGTTTTTACCATGAATGAGTGTTGAGTTTTGTCAGATCCTTTTTCTGCAACAATTGTATGAGCCTATGATTTTTTTTTCTTTAACCCATTAGTATGGTGGACCCGGCAGGCTTTTAGAATTGGCTCTAGATGTCTTTGACAGAACATTAAACTGAGCTCAAGTGAATGCTCCCATGTCAGCAAATTCTCCCCTATACCATTTTACATTCATCGTACTCCAATCTAACACAAGCAACATGCACGCTCATGTAGATTCTCCTGGTTCCTACCCAAACACATTAGCAAGATCCTTCAAGTCCTTTCACATGTAGGCTGTTATAGATTGAATTGTGTCCTCCCAACTTGTCAGTTGGAATCCTAATCCCTATACCTGTGAATGTAATTCCATTTGGGAATAGGGTTTTCTTTGTTATGTTAATGAAGCCATATTAGTGAAGGATATGTCTTAAGCCTAATCACTTTTGAGATATAAAGAGAGCAGATTTTAGGCCTAGAATCAAGCAGACACAGGGGGAAGACAGACACTGTCAGAAGAAGATGTATCTATAAACCCAGGAAATCCAAGGATTGCTGGCTACTAGAAGCTGAAATAGAAAGAAGGAACTTCCCCTAGAACCACACACTGAATTCAAACTTTTAGCCTTTTAAATTGAGAGAAAATAAATTTCTATCCTCTAAAGCCACTCACTTGTGATATTTCTGTTACAGCGGCACTAGCTAACTAAGACATAGGCTATATTCTTCTGGAGCAGAGGCGTACTTCCCTAATTGAGCTGTACTGGGACCTAACCCTGATTATTGACCTGAAGGCAGTGGAGGATGTGAGGAGAGATCTTAAGACTACGAGCATTATTTGCAAGCCTCCTTCTTCTGGTGAAGATATTGCAAATATCGAGGCAAGGAGAGACTGTTTTAATGCAGCAAGTGGGAGGGGGTTACCTCTGCGGGCCTGGAGACTTCAGGGGAATTTAGGCATTAAATATTCTCATTCTTTCCAAATGTCCCTATCCCAAGTCTCAGTTTCTCATTCTTTTGCTATCAAGGTTCTACTTTTGATAGGTGACCTATTGAAGGGGAATATTCAGGTTTATTTGTAGCTCTGCAATCCTTACAGTTAGACTCTGTACCTGATTTCCAGTACTATATGCCCTGTGGTTGCGGGAGATGAGAGTCTCATTAAAGCTGCTAGAAAGACACTCTATTTCAAGTTTTATAGCACAGCTTAAGCTGGTAGTTAACTGCCCTCAGCCTATTTCTTTTCTTTTCGAAGCTACCAGTGCTGTTAACAGAAGCCATCCTAGTCTACAATGCATAGTTGGCATTGTGTCCGTTCCATTCAATAACAACAGCCACCACATATCCGATGCTTCACCTCTCACTTGTACCTCATCTCAGCTATGCACAGATGAGGCCATAGAGATAATGATGCCACTGAATGACAGATGTTATGATCACCCCAATTCTAGTACTACTGTCTTCCAGAAAGGTAATTGCTTATGTGCTGCTAATTTATTAGGAAGAGAAACATTAGGAAAACAAGAGTGAGGGAAAAGGTTAATGGGACAAAGAACAATGGAAAGCCAGTATGAGGGTGTGTCATTGGTGGCTACCATTTGTGATCAAGAGCAACTGACGGCTCTGTCTTGGGAGACTTCTTGATTTAAGGATTATGTGATATAACACTCATAATACCGTTAACACTGCAACAGGGAAATAGTAAGTTCTCAATAAATAACAGCTATTACCGTTTTCATTAATATTGATGACATATTTGAGACTTCTACACAATCCGTTGACTTCCACAGCCATCACACAATATTCACACAAAGGCAAAAATTCATCAGCATAAAACACCACTCTGTGATATAATTGATTCATTTGGAATGCTTTATCTTCAAGAAGTATCTTTTTGTTTTAAATTAATTAATTTATTTTTTTAATCTATTACCTTTTTTACACATGGACTTATACTCATTCCTTCATTGTTAGTCGGAATGACTTTCAGTATTTCCAACCAGAGACCAAAATATTATCCTTTGTAGCAACTGAATTCATTCTCAATCTTGGATCCCAAATGTCAATATTATCCTCTCTCCTACATTCAATATTCTTGCTAACACATGCAGAGCACATAGAGAATGCCTGGAACATAATAATCACTTAATAAAAGCAGCTGTTCCTCTTCCTCTTTCTCTTTTCCTCCTCCTCCTCCTACTATTATCACTATTCTACTACTACTACCACCACCACCACCATTACCACCACCCTTAGCTTCATTGTGCCTTTGACAGAGAAATATACTTCATGTTTGTCCTCATCAGTTTTTGTTTCTGCTCCCTGTAGGTCCAGACAAAAATGCTGTTAGAAAAAGACATATAATAGTAACACCATAAACAACAACTGTAACTATTACAACCACTGACTGACTTAAATTTATTGAGCACTAAAAGGCACTGTTGTGAGCACTTTATATATCTTGTGCCATTTAATCTCCATAATAACCCCATGATGTATGAATTATTACATCCATTTTGCAAATAAGTAGATAGAGCCTTTGGCGTCCCTGAGTAGTGCAAACAGTTAAGAGATTGACTACTAGCTGAAAGATTGGCAGTTCACACCCATCCAGAGACACCTTGGGAGACAGGCCTAGAGATCTGTTTCTGAAAGGTCACAGTCTTGAAACCCCTATATGGAGCAATTCTACTCTGCACACATGGGGTTGCCATGAGTCATGATTGACTCGATGACAACTAACAACAATACAATAGAGTCTTAGAAACCTTAAATAACATTCTTAGAGTCTTCAGCTAAATACAGGCAGAGCAACGATTTGAACCAATTTGTGTCTGGTTCCTGAAATATTGTGCTTAGCTAACATGTTATACTCCTAGTCTCAGTCAAGTTGTAAATTCTTACTCTAGGACTATCTTTATTCCTTTGTGAACTTCCAGACTTACTGTCTACTTTGGTCATTCAGTCTCTCTCTTTTCTGCTCAAAGTTTCAGATTTATTTCACCAAACTCAGCTGAAAATACTTCCAATACACACACATACACACCACACACACACACACGCACACTTTGTTTAACAGCTTGAAGCCATCCAACAGCATCATCCTCACCTTCTTTGATTTATCTTCCAATGCAAGTGAAGAACATAGAGAAGACTTGCCCCAGGACTCCTGTTTAGGGTTAAAAGATCTGATATATTTTCCAAAATCTCCCTAGATACGGAGTTGAGTAATTTACTTATCTGCTCTATGACTTAGTTCACACAATGTGAAGCTGAGATGATAATGTTTTTCTTAAACGGTCACTGTGAGGATTTAATAAAGTAAGGAAAAATATTGCAATCAAAGACTGTATGGATAGTCCCTATAGCTATGAGATGTTGTCAAAGTTTAGGTATCATGATTGCCATTTTCAGCCACCTACCTCTTCTCTGGAGTTCCTGGGTGGTACAAACAGTTAATGTTCATGGCTGTTAACAGAAAGATTGGAGATAGAAGTCCACTCACATGCGTCTCGGAAAAAAGATCTGGTAACGTACTTCCGAAAAAATCAGTCATTGAAAATCCTATGGCGCACAGTCCTACTCTGACACACGTGAGGTTGCCATGGATCATGAATGACTTGAGAGCAACTCGTTTTACCTCCTTTCTTTTGGTGATTGATCTCAGAGAAGAAGCCTGTTTTCCAAGTATTATAAGAGCGCTCTCTGCCTACTAAAAGATTTTTGTCCTCTTACTATCTTTCTTACGTTTAGCATCTCCAGGTTTTTCCCCCACAACTGAGTCTGCCTTTAAATATGGTGTTGGATTTTAATCCTAAAATGGTTTTTAATTGACCCTAATCACCATTTTTCTTGTCTCCTCTACACAGCCAGACCCTCAGATGAATGTTCTACAGCTACGCTTCTATTTCCTTTTACCCTATCCTTCCAATCTTTCTTTGGAGTCTGTGTCACCTGTCAACTGAAACTGCCTTTTTGAAAGTTACAATGGCACTAGAGAACCTTGGCATTGAAAGCAACTAGATAGGCGCAAATATGTCTTTTCTTGTCTCCATGCCTCTTGATTATTCTGCTGTGTATCATAGCTGGCCACCCCTCCTTTTTGACTTTATCTTGGCTTCTGTGGAATGATAAAAAGCTCTCTTGGTTATTTTACTTTGTGAATAAGACCTTTCAATCCTATTTTGCTACTACCCATTTTTCCTCTGTCCTATAGAGAAGTGTTCCCCAGTTCTAAGTCTTTTAAAATGTATCTTCTCTTTAATTCTTCTGGAAGAAATCATTCACTCTTTCTATGACTTTCACACCTGATATTTATCTTTCTGCCCTATCTTTTTACTGTGCTCCTACCCAGGGATGGATTACCCAATAAGCAAGGTATGCAGGGCTTACTTGTATTTACTTACTAATCTGTAGTGCAAAATTTCACCTGTTTTTCACCACATCAAGCCCGTGTTACCTTGCTTACTGATTAATCCGCCCCTGCTCCTTCCCTATATTTCTGGCTGGAAATGAAAACCATTCACCAGCACAAAAAATATGCACAGGTCACTCCTACTACCACTTTAGACCCAACAGGTCTAAAATACGAATTATAATTTTACTTTTTGCCTCCTCACTCCCTCCCTTCACCAAAGCATTATTTACTAAACATACCATTCCTATAAATGTTCAGTCAGCCTCAAAATTCTGTAATTATCTTCGACTGCTCCCTGCTCTGTTTATCTCTCCAAGTCCTTCACAAATGTTTGAGATTTGTCATATACCTTCTCCCCTGTCCACAAACTTCATCCACTAAAATCTGAGTTATAACACTTACCATCTGAATGCTTACCTTTATTTCCTCTTTGCTCCAGTTAATTTACTTATAAGAGTAATTAGGTGCCTTCCCTGTTCAAAGACCTTCAATAACTCCTAATAACATTCCGTTTTCATCACGTTGTGATACTCTGACTGACATCTTGAGTCTCCATGACTTTCTAAACATGCACACTTTGCCAGAAATGACTGGTCTCTTTAATCTCTGACACACAGATTTATTTATTTTTTTTAATTTCCAACTGCTTGTAGTCAGAAAGAATGTCTTAGAGTGTTTTGCAAAGAAAAATATCAACCAAAAAGGGAAAGAAAAAAAAAAAAAACTAATTCCATTGGGTCGATTCCAACCCATGGTGATCCCATGTAATTCAGAGTAGAACTGTGATCCATAGGGTTTTCAATGGCTGTGACCTTTTGTAAGTAGATCACCAGGCTTTTCTTCTGGGGTGCTTCAGAGTTAGCAGTTGAGTGCTTAACAATTTGTGCCGTCCAGAGACTCCAGAATACCAACACAATACCAGAAATTAGGTGTGAGCATTATTAATTTCTGATGGCTAGGTAGCCCAATTCACCTAATGCTTGCAAACTTATTAGCTTGAATATGCTGATTTCTAAACTACAAGAGTAAAATTGCAATTATCTCCTAAATCATCCCCTCAATAAAGATTTCTTGAGTCTCTGCTGAGCGCAAGGTATTTAGATCATTACTATGGGGAGATTAAAGTATAAGGCAGTTTCTCAGTCAATTACCTCACAAATAAATGCCACATATTTACTGGTACACAAAATATTACATTATATCATTCCATAATTCTTTCCTAGGGGATACACTGGTGGTCAGCTGCCATATAACAATCCGACTCTCTGACTATTCTGTATTAATTACAGAAGGACAAAAAAATGTGAGAGAAGTCAGCCAACATTTATTTGTAAATTACTACTTAGAGGCCAGCTACTCTGCTAGGAACTTTAATGCATTTAATCAGGTAATCTTCACAAGAACATAGCAACTATTTTTTACCTCCATTATGCAAAGAGGAAAATAAAGTTCAAAGGCATTAAAGGTCCCCAAGTACAAAATCATTTGTTTAATTAGTCAACAAAAATTAATTGTTTTCTATCATGGGTGTTGGGACATAGGGGTGAATAAAACAAGCACAGCCTTGCCATAGTGGGATTTAGATATGAGCAGCAAAAACAGAATCAGATTTGAACCAGATATTCCAGAATCTAGAGCCCTCACTTCTACTATAAATAGCATTTTCTTCTCCCCGACCCAGTTCCACTTCCTGGGATATGGGGAATTGTCCCTTCTGAGCTCCAGAGAGTGTCCTTCTTTGATCTGTTTGCCTCTATGAGTGAGATACACTTGCGTATATCTCTAGTACATTAGTGATTGATGCTCATTTGTGACCATCCTTTGTGAGTTCCATCCTCACTGGCCACCTCAACCATTCCCCTCAGTCTACAGACTCAGGCTGCCCAGGCTTTGAGCCAAGGCTGACTACAGCAATTGGCAAGACTATAGAATTAGTCTCACCATCATAAGTCTGGTCTCCACTCATCTTTGGACAAGGCCCAGGACCACTCACCAATAGGAAAAAAGATAATGTTTCCCCCAAACTCTTACAGCAGATGTATAATTCATTGGATTCAGTCGATGCTCATATTTCTGCTTAGATCACTAGTTTTCTCTAGAAAACAATCAATCGTTGTTGACTGATTAAACAATGATTTAGCACTGGGGGACCTTTAATGCCTTTGCACTTTATTTTCCTCCTTTGCATAATGGAGGTAGAAAATACTTGCCATGTTCTTGTGAAGATTACCTGATTAAATGCCCAGTCCTGAACCCCAGATAGCTTGACTAGCTCTGAAACCACTGCCTACTTATTGAAAACCCTCTGTATCTCTCTGGAATGCTGCTCCTTGTCTAATGACTGGCTGAGAGCTTGCTTCAATCTAGACTGACCTCTTCAGAACAGGGTTGCCACCACCCACCAAGACATGAGAGCTGAGTGGGGAGTCCTGAAGGTCTCTGTTGACAAGGGAGGGGTGGAGGGCGAGGGAGACTTAGGATAAGGTCCTTCATTATTATCTGCTTTAAAAGACAGCACTGGAATGAACATAGATTCCATAAAACATATGTGACTCTTTTTTACAAAAAGAAGATAGGAGAAAGTGTGATAGAACCACTTTTGTCAGAATGTCCCTTCTGGTTCAGAAATGTTCTTAGAAACAACTCTTTGTTTCAGTTTATGTAGTATTTCAAAACATCATTAGAAAAATGAGAATGGAGAGCCATACTGCGTTTCGAGGCTAGCACAGGAGAGCTCTGGAGCATGGCACATAAGACCCTTTTGGACCAGCCCCTGCCTGCATCTCCACCCTCATCCATAGAGGCTCCCAAGTCCCCAGGCTTCATTTATCACTAATCCCATCTACCTAAAGGTCCCACACGCTCAAGGTTGTTTCATGAGTCCTTGCATATGCTCCTTTCTCTTCCCGGAATATCTTCCTTTCTTTTCTCCTCTCCCACCAGTTAGTTCTCTGCTCCCGCATCCCCGCCCTGCCCCCCCATTTCCGCTGGCTGGACTCACCTTTTTTCTCCTTAGACAATTCTCACTCATGCTTCAATTGCCCATGGATTAACTACTCTGTAAAGCATTTCCTTTCCTGCCCCCACTCCAATAAAGTACTCTCAGCTCTATAATACTTTTGGATTTTATGTATGTGCATTACCGCAAATAACATGCTACTCTTAGGCTTTCTTCTTTCCGTGCCATGCACACCCCTAGAAGGCAAGTTCGTGTGGGCAGGAATGTGTCCAGTCATCCATGTACCTAGCATAGTGCCTGGACTGGTCCACTTACTGTGGATCCAAATGGGATTGCATATTGTGCATTTCCAACAGTATAGTGAAGAATGTCTATAAAGGTAGAAGGTGGGACAGGAGGATATATTTCTTCATGTAGATCAGTTGTGATCTGTGAATTCATTATAAGTCAGAGATTATGGAAACCAACAGCTCCTTGACCTAGGTGCATATCAGACTCACCTCTGGCCATTTAGGTAAATTCATATGTTTCGGTTCACCACTCACTCAGGGAAATTCAGAACATGCTGAGGCCGATGGCAGGACTTCAACATCAATTTTTTTTTTTTTTTAATGAGCTCCGTAGATGATTCTAATGCCAAAACAAAGTTGAGAATTTTCCTGGTAATTTTAAAGAAAAAGCTTGACCAACTTCTTTTCTCTGTGTAGATTCTTCTAAGGCAAATTTCAGCCCAGTGCCTGAGTGAATCGTTCTAAATACCTAACAGAGGAGTTAGAATTAGGGAGATTGTGCAATGGTGTTTATATGACAGAGTTAGTTTACTCTGGGAAAAGAAATCACTCAAGCTCAATTCTTTTTGAAACACAGTGAGGTAGAGAGAGAAAAATAAAAAATAAGAAGTGAACAAATTGTCATGCTAAGCTAGACTGGGAGACAGGAGAGCTGGGTTTTCATCTTGGCTCTGTCACTAATTACCTACTTGCCCTTAGCCATTATAATCAAAGTCATTTATTCTGAAATTACTTTAAGGTTCACAAAGTGTCTTCCCATATGTTGATTTATCTGAGAGGTAGGTGAAGTAGGAAATATCCTATGCTTTTCAGAGTTGAAGAAACTGAAACTTGGAGTGGATAAGTGACTTGAACATAAGCATAGTCAATTAATATGAATTAATTTTGATGGCAGAGATGGAACTCTCTCTAAATCAGAAATTTGAACTGTGTTTTTCCATAACCCTTCCCAGGATTCAATGACAGGTGTTTACTGCATTAGTTTTAAAAAGTTCGCTTAAAATAGTTATGTTTTATATCAACCTGTAATTTTCTTTTTGCCATAGTGTTACCAATGGTATTTCCAACATCTTGGAATTTGGGACTAGCCTTTCTGAAATCCTAGGAAACGAAGAATATACCATGATCATTGAATACTAGCAGTGCTATGGGATTAAATATTCAACTGCATTTAAATAAAACAGAGGGGGAATTAGGAGAGTTCTTCATGTAGGGCCAGTAATGGCATAGAAAGCCCCTTGGAACCATCATAGAGAATTATTTTTACCTTCACTTGAAAGATAATGTTACAAAGTCAGGAGAGAAAGAGATATATATGCAGAAAGAATCACAATTAGTCCTAGATCCCACTAATCTAACTATCTCATATCAGAACTTTTCCAGTAGTTTCTTAATTTTTCTCCCTATTTTTAGTTCCCCTCTATGTTCCATCCTTTTATTCTACCAAAGTAAACTTTTTAAAAGTCAGTGCTGCTTAAGCATTTTCTTTTTTTTTTCCACTTTTTTTTTCTGTTTATTGTTGTAGTTTAAGTGAAAGTTTATATCTCAAGTTAGTCTCTCATACAAAAATGTATACATACATTGTTATGTGACCCTAATTACTCTCCCTATACTGTGACAGCACACTCCTCCTTTCCACCCTTGATTTCCCATGTCCATTCAGCCAGCTCCTAACCATCTCTACCTTCTCAACTCACCTCTGGACAGAAGCTGCCCATTTAGACCCATGTATCTACTTGAGCTAAGAAGCGCACTCTCCACAATTATCAGTCCATGTCCCACAATCCAGTCCAATCTTTGTCTTAACAGTTGGCCTCGGAAATTGTTTTAGTTCTGGGCTGATAGAGAATCCAGGGGCCATGCTTTCTGGGGTTCCTCCAGTCTCAGTCAGACCATTAAGTCTTGTCTTTTTACTAGAATTTGAGTTCTGCACCCCATCTTTCTCCTGCTCCATCAAGGACTCTCTGTTGTGTTTCTTGTTAGGGTGGTCATTGGTGGTAGCTGGGCACCATCTAGTTCTAGTCTCAGGCTGATGAAGTCTCTGGTTTATGTGGCCCGTTCTGTCTCCTGGGCTACTACTTTCCTTCTGTCTTTGGTTGTCTTCATTCTCCTTTACTCCAGGTGGTTGAGATCAAATGATGCATCTTAGATGGCCGCTTGTAAGCTTTTAAGACCCCAGACACCACTCACCAAAGTAGGATGCAGAACATTTTCGTAATAAACCTTGTTATGCCAATTAACCTAGATGTCCCTGAAAGCATGGTCCCAAATTTTACGTGTTAAGCATTTTCAATGATTCTTCACTACATACAGGAAAAAAGACCAAGTTCCTTGGTATATGGTATATAAATCAGTTCTTTATTTAGCTGGTCTCAATGCTCATCCTTTTCCCCTTCTCCATCAGACCCTCTTACTCTAGACACACTGACTTACTTCTGCTCCCATAACCAAAACCAGCTGCCATCAAAGCAACTCTGACTCATGGTAACCCCATATGTGTCAGAGTAGAACTGCAATCCATAGGGTTTTCAATTATGGATTTTTCAGAAGTAGATTACTAGGCCTTTCCCAAGGTGCCTATGGGTAGATTTGAACCTTCAACCTTTTGATTAGCAGATAAGCACGTTAACCACTTTTACCACCCAATATTTCTCCATATATTTGCATACAATCTTCCTTCTGCCTGTAATAACCTTCTTTGGTGCATCAGCTTGGCAAATGATAATCAATTCCTTAAGATTTGGCTCGTATTCTTCTTCCTCTGGTATCTACAGGCAAAATTAAGCACTTCCTCCTCTGTGTGTCCAAAAGGCCTCATTCAGATCACTTTCCCCTTCGAGACTGAGAGCTGCTTGAGGTGAGGGCCAGACCTCACTCAACTTGGCTCCCAGCAGCACCTTGCATCGTGTCTAACACATACCAGAACTGTAATTCTATTTGCTGAGCCAATGAATGTTGTAGAGATAAGAGCTGGGGTTGAAGAGTAAGGAAACTCCTAAAGTAATGAAAGAGCACCAGTAAGGGAAAAACTCTTCTCAGAATTGGCTACTCACAAGCTTCAGTACAGAGAGAAATCTGGACTCTTAGAGACTCTGAGAAATGGAGTTTAATTAATCAAAGGAACACTGGAGACTGAGATGACTTTTGGTCCTTTAGCCCTGCCAGGACTCTAATATTCCCCACAGTATATTTTGTAGTGTATTATTCTGTCACACTTTAAATATCCTCGGTAATGGGGCCTTTCAGAGGTACTGATTAATAGGGTTTAAAGAAAGACTGCAAGAGGCAAGCGGGTTGGCAAGGAGCACAGGGAGAGATAAAGAGATGGGCAATTTTATGTCTTTGGGCCTAGAAGGTGAAAGGGTCATTCCCTATAGGCTGTGTGTGTTGGAGACAGCCAAGAAAACCTTTAGTTGTCTTGTAGCTAAATGACTGATGAAAAAACCCCTACTCTGTAGAAAGGAATGGCTATGAGTCAAAGGCCCAAGAAGACTGTATTACAGGTAGTATGTGCTTGTCTCCCTCTGTCTTTCTCACTCACTGCAACTGAACAGAAAATCTGCTTAGTCCTGAATAAAGGACGACTGGTATTTCTCACAAAACCTTCCTGCTTTTGAACTCATTTGAGACATACTGAGCAAAGGCTGCCAAGTCTCTCGCTTCAAGATGGAGTGAGCCCAGTGCTGAATTAATGTGATGTTTCAATGAGTTTTAAAAACAAAAAAATTAGAACCCAGTATTTCCATTCCAAGTATTGTGTGTCAGAGGTAATAATTTATTTTTTTGTTAAAAATCTAATGATCCAATAGAGCTTTGCCCAGCCAAACAACATACAAACTCACACCAGGGAAACAAAAAGCCGGATTTATAGCCATTTGTCCTCTTAAAATGTTTCCAATCTTTCCTGGGTAGCCTTAATTTCAATATTATAATGAAAACTTGTAGTCTACCAAATTGCTGTAGATTATTGGGCCTGTTAGAGACAGTTAATTTACATAGAATAGACCTAAATGACTCTAGAAAATGATCTGGTATGACTGGAAGTTCCCCAAATCTACATGTTCCTTCCATAATTCTCAGGGATGCCTGGCTCTTTCAGCCACTACTATCATGGGTTGCACAATGTCTCCAGAATGTACTAGCCAAGATGAAGGAGCATTGACACTAATGGCTACTCACAAGTCAACACACAGAATCTGTGTATCAAACAAGCTAGTTTCAGAGAACTACATTAGCTAGTTTCTGAGATATAAGAAAATGGGACAAAGACAGACACAATCTGATACGGAAAGAATAATCTTAGTATGGAATGGCTGAGAGTGTATCTATGTAAAGAGTGGCTTTTAGAGGTGCTAACCTTTGACACAATGAGGACATAGACTTTTTAGGGTAGAAGGAATCCCCAAGTAAAACTCTCCAAGCCTCACATTTTGTCTAGGGAGGACCTTGGCAATGAAAAATTTTAAATAACCAGTTCTAAAAGAAGAAAAATGGGAAGACCTACAGAAATTACTTCACTGTACACCCGAATTAGAATGAACCACTATGCTTTTGTGAAGCAACTTGGATTGAATCATGAATCTGTCACCTTCTAGCTAGAGACCTTAGGCAAGTTAATTATTTTCTCTAATCCTTATATAGACGAGAATGAAATTAGACAATGTATGCAGCAAGTCTCTCATTATATATGTATTCTATAAAATTTTTTGAATAATGAACAGTAATTCATGAAAAACTATAAGATTATACCACTGTTTTCCTCACCATATCTCAGACAGTGTCTGGCACAATTGTATGTGATCAAGAAATGTTTATTGAGTATATTACTGAACAAATTACTCAAAGATAAAGAGAAGATCTATCCATGATTACTGATAATAAAGAAAATACAGAGGCAACTAAAATTGAAGTCAAGAAGATTTAAGAGGATAAAGAAACCATAATCCAGATGAGAGCAGAAGAAACAAAAGAAACAATGTAAAGTTGGGAAGAAGGAAGGAAAGAAGGAAAAAGAATCATAAAATTGGGTATAAACAATGAGCTTATCATCTTAGTAGATGTAGAAGAGCTTTACAGCCATTTTTATACTTGTCATTTAATTCCTATGTTGCATTATTAAGGATGAAGTCAGACCAATGGGATTTAGAAACAAGGATTTGTCTGCTACATTAAGTCAGTAACATGCTATTAAAATCTTGGCCAATTTTCAGGTGTTTCTGAAAGTTGTTTTGTGGAGCCTCATGCAGGTGTTACACAGAGAACACTATCTTCTCCGCGACAGAGTTATAAGTGGTATGGAGAAATACCATTTCTAGAATTCTTTCAACTGAAAAAGGTAGAGAACACTGTGTGTCAACCAGTGTTTGGAAGCCATATTTCTCAGTATGGTAATTCTGTGTAAGGTTTTTGGTTTGAAAGATCATTGTAAGAAAGAAAAGAAGGGAAGAAAGGAAGGAGGGAAATAACAACAAATGATTGCTCCCCATGGAGTAATTCATTGTATTTTTTATTTAATCCTCCTACATGAGTTGATTCGGATTCCCAAAAAATATATTTTCAAGTGAATGTGACATTATTTGAAAATAAGATCATGAGGTTATGCTAGAATAGGGTGGGCCCTAATCCAGTCTGACTGATGTCCTTATAAGAAGAGAAGAGATACAGAAGTGGAGATAAACACAAAAGAAGGATAGCCATGTGAAGACGAAGGCAGAGATTATAGTGATTCATCTACAAGCCAAGGAATGCCAAGGATTGCTGGCTGTCAACAGAAGCTAGGAGACAGACATGGAACAGATTTTCCCTCAGAGTCCTCAGAAGAAACCAAAACTGATGATACCCTGAGTTAGGACGTTTGTCTGGTCTTCAGAACTATGAAACAATACATTTCTGTGTTTCTATGCCACCAAGTTTGTTGTACTTTGTTTTAGCAGCCCTAGGAAACTAATGATACATCCCTCTAACCAACAAGGATGATGTTATTATTCTTATTTTGTAGATGATAAAATTGAAGCTCAGAAAATTTCCATGACTTGTCCAAGGTTACACAACTACCAAGTTATGGAGCCTAGACTCATACTCTGATGCTCTCAACTGGAGGGTGGGAGGGTGAGGCAGAGGAGAGAAAATAGTTATTTTACATCAACTATATCCCACATACTTTATACACAGTTTTCTTAGTTGATAACAACAACCTATAAGTCAAGCTTTATTTTCGTCATTTGATATAAGAAAATGTGATTCAGAAAGGTGAAGTCACATATTCAAATGAGGATTCAATGGGATTTTTCCCAATTTTAGCACTGAAAGTTCCATGTCCTGGAAACTTCCTTATGCTAGGCAATCTGTACAGTGGTCGTTCTAGTCTCCATAGTTCTAAATTAACATACTATCCACCATACACCAGGTACACAGCCATCATATATAGATGGTGTGGTCTCTTGACTGAGACAATACAAGTACGTAAGACTCCAATTCCCTTTTTATAAGACACAAAATAACTACAACAAAATAGTTCTTCCCCCTCTTCTTCTCTCCCCCACCCCACACTGTCACCATCACTATCACGACAACCACAACAATAGTTAACCTTTGTGGTGTACCTACTTTGTACTAGACCTGCGCTCAATGCTTCAGATACAGTGTCTATCTCTACTGTCTTCAAAAGTTCTCCTATTACTGAATCTATGAAAAATGATGATATTTATAGAACACACTGGGGTAAAAGACACTTGTGGTCAGAGACAATTAGCCCTGCCCACTGGCAAGGCTGACATACTCACTATTTGGCCCAATTATAACTCATGCCTGGCCCACAGGCCAGGAAGATTTGCTCTATCTTATTTAACCCTCACTACAGTCCTATTTTAAAGATTAAGAAACTGGGACTTAGTGAGGTTTACTCAGGTCACATGCCAGTGCTAGTTTTGAACCTAAAAGGTGGAATTTTTTTTCAGAAAATCTGGAGAGTAATTACAAATCGTGTGAAATAAATTGTAGATATAAAAAATAAATTTGGTACACCAATGTTCATTGCAGCCCTATTCACAATATCCAAAAGCTGGAAACAACCTAAAAATCCATCAGCAGATGATTGGATAAACAAAATGTGGCACACACATGTTGTTGTTGTCAGGTGCCGTCTAGTCAGTTCTGACTCATAGCGACCCTATGCACCAACCAAGAACAAAACACTGCCCGGTCCTGTGCCGTGCTCACATTCATTGTTATGCTTGAGCCCATTGTTGCAGCCACTGTGTCAATCCATCTCATTGAGGGTCTTCCTCTTTTTCGCTGACCCTGTACTTTACCAACCATGATCTTCTCTAGGAACTGATCCCTCCTAACAACATGTCCAAAGTATGTAAGACGTAGTCTCACCATCCTTGCTTCTAAGGAGCATTCTGGTTGTACTTCTTCCAAGACAGTTTTGTTTGTTCTTTTGGCAGTCTGTGGTATATTCAATATTCTTTGCCAACACCACAATTTAAAGGTGTCAATTCTTCTTCAGTCTTCCTTATTCATCATTCAGCTTTCACATGCATATGATGTGATTGAAAATTGCTTGGGTCAGGCGCACCTTAGTCTTCAAGGTGACATCTTTGCTTTTCAACACTTTAAAGAGGTCTTTTGCAGCACACACATACAATGGAATATTACTCATCCAAAAAGAGAAATGAAGTACTGTTACAAGGTACAACATGGATGAAACTTGAAAACATTATGCTGAATGAAGTAAGTCAATTACAAAAGTACAAATATTGTACGATCTCACTTATATTGAGTTTCTGGTCATGGGTGGTGGAAATTTGGCAACAGATATTGGTGATGGTTGCACAACATTATTACATAATTGCTATCACTAAATTTTACACATAAAAACATTAAATTGGCAAATGTTGTGTAATATATATTTTTACAACAATAAAAAATGAAAAAAAGATTAGACTCAGAGCTGTAATACAGATGTAGTCACTAATAAAAAAATATACATAATGTGTAAACAGCAACAAAAATAACCCCACTGCCGTTGAGTCGATTCCAACACATTGCAACCCCTTCAGGTTTCCAAGGCTGTAAATCTCTACGGAAGTAGACTGCTACATCTTTCTCCCTTGGAGCCACTGGTAGTTTTGAATTGCTGACCTTTCATTTAGCAGTTGAACGCCTTAACCACTGTGCCACCAGGGCTTCTTACATAATATGTAGTATATGATATATATATCATATATCATAATAGATTATATATTTATTACATAATACTATATAATGGTAGGTAATATATTACAGTATAATGGAATGGAATACATACTGTAATATGTGATAATATTATTATTGTAATAACAAAAATGAGCACTTGTATATTACTTTCTATGCTATAATAATTACTTATACTCAACTGTTAGAATTGCTCGTATATATAACTCAACTCAGTTCATCCTCATAACTCCACTCTGAGGTAGGTACTATTAGTATTCTCATTTTACAAATAAGGAAGTGGAGGCATAGAGAGGTTAAATAGCTGGTTTAAATTCACATAACTAGTGTTAGAACCAGGATTTGGACACAGCCAGCTTCAGAGTCCTCACTTTTAACTACCTCACCATCAAGGCAAGTTAAGCTAATCTGAGGCACATCATCTGGGATTTCCAGACCTAGAACAAGTACTTCATATGACATTAACAGCTTGATTCTTCTCTATGGAGCTTCAATTCTCCTTGACAACTTCTTAAGTGAAATCTCCTTTCTTTTCCTCTTCTCTTATTTAGCGTTTTGTGCTGTCCTGGTCTGCTTAAGATTTATCTGGTAGAGCTGGGATAGTCACTATCCCTCCAGTTTTCAGTCTGACTGCATTGAGCTAGAATATGACTATGCTCTCATCATCTAAATCATGGGATAGCAAATGTTGGACAATATCTTGTCCCTGGGGAAAGACCTGGTCTCAAGCCTCTGAAATAGATCTCTGTCTTTCTTGAGAACTTACACCTCTCCTTCCAATCACTAATCCTCCCTATGCCCCCGATCTGTGGGGCCAAGGTATGGACGTGCTCAGCCTGAGCTCTGGTGAGTAATTGGCAGGAAGAAACCTCTGGGGATAGAGACCCCAAGATCACCGTGGACCCCATAGTGTCTTCCAGAGTTTGGGCTGCTGCAAAGCCCTAACTCCAGCATTGTAGATGGTTGTGATGTTTCCTGCAGCTGTGGGCCTGTCAGGACCTAATTAGGTCTGGAAAGTGTCACTGAGCTTTGGGGGATTAGAACTGGGTTATAAATAGCTTAGTTGTGTTGTAGTTGGTTATGGAAAGCCTTTCAAATGATTTTCCTGTACATTTAGAGAAAAATTATCACTTCAGTTAGAGGAACATACTTCTTAAAAATGAAAACTCTTGGAGTAGGCATTTCAGAGAACACTGAGTAATACAATAAACATGTCCCACCAACCCTAAGGGAATATATTAGGTCCACAAGTCTTCGTGTTGTTGTTGTGGTTAGTTGCCATTGAATCCACCCCGACTCATGGCAACCATATGTATAACAGAATGAAACACTGCCCAATCCTATGCCATCTTCATAAGAGCTTCATAACAAGTCTTCATAACAGCTAAAATTCATTTCAAGCAATGCCTAATTTTATCTTCTATGAGCTACTTTTCCTGTCCTCTTCCTAATGAACACATGTCCACATGACAGAATCTAGCATCTTTTAACTAGGGGCCTTGTTGGCAGATGAGGGTCAGAGACTGAATGGACCATGATCATGGAGGTACTCTCTTCTCACATCAAATGGCAGTGATGGACAGGGGCTGGAGATAGGGCAGAGGAACTGGGCTCTTGAGATAAGATTTGAGGCTTGCCAGGAGAATACTCAGAGGAGGCTCATACACTGCTCTTGTTCAGTTAAGTCCCTATCCTGTGAATAGAAAACCTCAGCCTCTAGGGCCTATTTGTCTGGCACTCCTTACAGACATAAACTCATTTTGAGCAAAGGGGAAGAAAAAAAAACCTTTTTATTTTTTGTAAAAATAATAGATTGTTATAATTTGTCATTGGCTCATGGTTGAGCTCTGCTCAGCTCACCAATTATCTCCTGGAGCCAGGAAAGACCCATTCGTGTCCTTCCCAACCATTTTATCTAATGTGCTTTAGAAGCTCAGCACTGGGGGTCCCTTAACCTCTTCCCATGAGGCCCTGCTCACTCCCCAATGGCTTTGTCTAAACAGCATTTCCCTTACTGGCAAATCTAAACTTTTCCTGCCTTAGCTTTGAGCCCTTGGCTCATATTCCATTTCTGATGGCAGCCAAGGCTTTTTTTTTTTTTTTTCTTTTTGTGAATAGTGAGCTTGGAAAATAATTCTTCTTCTCAATTGCTTTGGTCCTTCTATACAAGACTCTCTACAACTTTCCTTCCACGTGGATGTGAAAACTCAGGACCTTGTCCTTTATCCCCATGCCACTTCTTCATGTTTTCATTTATCTTCCCTGTTATGCTTTCCATAGGGAAAATGATCTAGCTATTCCTGTGTAAGAGAAAACAGCATGACCCAGGTTGTTTGAGGGGTATCTCGGGCCAGAGCCTAGAGAGCTGGCATTGATTGTCTTCCAGCTTAGGATCACATTAAACTGCAGTCAGGACACTAGCATAAAAATCCCATTTGGCTTTTCTTCCTTCAGATTTACTTCTTTTCTGAGGCCAGATTTTTTCTTGCTGTTGTTGTAGTTATTATTTTTGATTTGCGTTTTTTGGTTGTGTCCTTGCTTGAAACAGGAAACACACTAAGGAGAAAACATGGTACCTTAGATATGGATCAGAAAGTCTCACATGAAATTCTGACTCTGTCATTAAACCAGTTTTGTGTTTGCGAACTCTATTTCATAACAGTAAATTGTAAATAATGTATTTGCTGTTATTGTTGTTAGGTGCTGTCGAGTTGGTTCTGACTAATAGCAACCCTATGTACAAAAGAACGAAACGCTGCCTAGTCCTGCGCCATCCTCACAATCACTGCTATAAACAATGTACTTACCTAATAGTTATTTTTTATGATAATTAACATGAGAATATATCAAAAGCATGTCACAAGAAATGCACTTAACAAATGGAAATCCCCTTTCCCCTTCCTCAGAGTCACGAATTTATAAATGACCTCCAATGGAAATTGCATTGCTTCTTTTCACTCCCTTAATATTTCTTTTTACTTTTAAATCCCAAAGTGCCAAATTTTCTGTCACTTCTAACAGCTCCCTTGACTTCCAGGCATAGTTGGCTTTACTTCCTTATGATTATGCTTTTTGCATGCCTCTTTCCCTGAGATATACTCACCAAACCATTGGATGACAGGCTTGTTATAAACACTAGACTCTTTCTCTAGGCCAGGGTTTCTAACCACAGCACTATGGACATTTTAGTCTGCACAGTTATTTGTTAAGGAGCCCTGGTGGTGCAGTGGTGAAGAGCTTGGCTTCTAGCAAAAAAGGTTGGCAGTTCGAACACACCCAGCCACTCTGTGGGAGAAAGACCTGGCGACCTGCTTCTGTAAAGATGACAGCCAAGAAAACCCTGTGGGTAGTTCTACTCTGTCACATGGGTTCACTGTGAGTCAGAATTGATTTGAGGGCACGCAACAATTCTTTGCCGTAGGGGGCTATCTCGTGCATTGTACAGTGTTTAGCAGCATCTCTGTCCTTTACCCTCTAAATGCCAATAGAAGCACCACCATCCACTAGTCCTGACAATCAACATGCCTCCAGTTTACTGCAAATGTTCCTGGGTGGCACAGTCAACCGTGATTGAATGCCTCTGCTCTATGTTCTCCCCAATCTTTTTCCTTCAAGACTCTCTTAGGATAAATTTGTTCTTTATCAAGAAGCAGGAGCAAAATCGCTGTGTCATTTAGCAGATTCCAAATAGGCATAAGATCAGGGAAAACTCAGAAAGGAGAAGTTTCGGGCAATGACCTGACGTGGCTTAACTGGAGCACCCATGAGATGCCAGACTTGCCTCAGATCTTCTGTGAGATGATGAAAGATAAGTATTAGTTGATGTAAATGTTAGTGCTACCTATGATTGCTTGCTGATGTTAAACAACTCTTAATTCCTAACCATATTATTGCCCCTTCATTTGAATAGAGTTTCCTACAAAGCAAGTACAAAAGACACCTTACCTCCAAGGGGCAACTTCCCATAATTTTGGAGTAGAAGTTAATAATGATGCAAACAATGGGTCACATACTATGCTAAGCTCTTTCCATACATTACATTATCAAAACCTGTGTGATGTGCTTTATTATCTTCTTTTTATAGATGAAGTGATTGGAACACAGAAAGGTTAAGGGACAATCCCAATGTATCATAATTAGTGAATAAATGAGCCACAATTTAAACCCAGGTCTGTCTGACCATAAATTCTTATATTTAACCCTCACACCTTCTTTATGTCCAGTAGCTCCATGAACTGTAATTACAGCACAATATCTGTTTATTTATCCATCTCTCACATTAGACTGTGAGCACCTTGAAGTCAGGGGTAATGATCTCTGTGTGTGTGTGTGTATATATATATATATATATATAT
>NW_004444254.1:688180-720259 GCF_000243295.1 Trichechus manatus latirostris
ATATATATATAAATGATTATTATATATATTATATATCAATGTATATGTAGATATATATCAATTATCGATATATGTCAATCACTTATATACCACATTAGATAAACAAACTGAATCTCTTGACTTGTTTTCATGTTCTAAGTTAACATCTTTACTGCTAAATTTATGTTAGGCTTAAAATAAAAGTAGTAGAATTATATCACCACATCGGAGTCATCAACATTGATGCTTGATTTCACTTTTTGATTTAACTAATAGAAATGGCAGATGTGTGGTTGAGCTTGTACATTTATCCTGTGAAAGTGCATCAATCAAGGAATATTAATTTATGCCAGGCTCTGTGCTAGGAACTGAGAATATAATAATAGATTAGGTAGACATAGTCCCTGTCATCATGAATACTGAGTATCTGTTTATTAAAAATTGAAAGATTTGAAAAACTCATTGGAAAAGCAACTGACTCATTTGAGAATGGGAATAATAGTCTCAAGTCTGAGAAAACATGATTCAAGGTTGAGAGTTGGTGACTTATACTTGCAAAAAAGAAATGCTTCCCACTGGTTCTGTGTATGAAACCATTCAAGGAAACTCATAAACTTAGTTTCCCTCCATGGCTACAAAAAAGAACTTGGCAAACTTAAATCCCTCACTTTCATCAAAAATGTTTTCAGGATTTATTCCCACCAGCTAGAGAGCTATTTAATCTCCAAAGGAGACAAAGTTTAATTCTTCCAAATTTTAACAGCAACCATGAGTTGTAGGCAGGACTTGAGCGTTTCTCATCTTTAGCACCAGTGGACCAGATTTCAAGTCTCACTCCCTTAGGTCTCGAGGATCCCTAGGTTCCCTTGTGGCTCTCTCCAGAGGACGCATGTAATAACAACAGCAATAATCTTTTCTATTTATTGGTTCTTAGTTTTTCTTTTCTTTCCCCCCAGAGCACTCTAAATGGTTTAATCATAAACCCATCAAATCTCCATGTGACGAGAATTGATAGGGATTTTAAATCTCTACCATAATGGAGAGACCTCTATGCCAGGAGATGTTTTTGGCAATGCAGTATCTTCCACTATGAGCATTGTTAGAAGAGGGAACTATCTTATGAAGGGAATAAAGCATTCCATAATGTAAATGGGGACTAGCATCTGTAGCCACATTAAATAAACAAAAAATGGTTCATCAGGAAGCAACATGGTAACAGGTTCAGAAGAGCGGGGCATGAATGAATTTGTGAGATTTTTTATAGGCCTTTGTGTATCTATTTAGGAGTCCGTGGGTGGTGCAAATGGTTAACCGAATCCACCCAGAGGTGCCTTGGAAGAAAGGCCTGGTGAGCTGCTTCTGAAAGGTCACAGCCTTGAAAACCCTATGGAGCAGTTTTACTCTAACACGCATGAGATCACTATGAGTTGGAAGTGACTTAATGGCAACTGGTTTGGTATATATTTATGTAACTAAGGGAAAATTATTAATGATTTTAAGCGAAGAGTAAAACAAGCTTATTTCTCCTCTTTTCTGCTTCTCCCCAACAATTTTCCAAGGAAAACATTCTATCCTAGATAGAATTTAGAAAAGAACATAAAAGAACCATGAGCGTTATTACTAAAGGAAGGAAGAAGCAATCTTTGAAGCTGTAAGGCGATAAGTATGGGGTCACTTTGAAAGGGGTCCTAGAAGGACATTATATAGGAAAGTCCTAGTTTTGTTGTTTGTTTTCCTTCCTTTTCATCTGAAGACAAGCATGTACCGAGACGCCTATTTCACACTCAAGGATCCTTTGTTGGAGAAATTGGCTTTAAAAAAAAATTTCTCCAACACTAATCTTTGGTATTTCACTTATCTCATCCCTTAAAATGTCATCTGCTATAACCTAACTCAGCAACTGCTGCTTCTGATAAGAAGTTATTGTCTTCAATCAGATAAGTCAGTTCTCTCTTTCTGTCCAGTCTCCCTGTCTTCATTTCTTTATTTTCCACTTCTCCCTTTGTAAGTGACCTTCTTTCTTCAATCATCTAGATAACTGCAGAGCAAATATTATCAGATGGGGCAGAGAGCATGCCAAAAGTGTTCTGAAATCAACTTGCCAGCTGGAGGTTGCTATCATAATGTTCCTGGCGGAACCCCGCTTAGCTTGCCAATAAAATTCCCTATAATCATAAGAGGCCAGTTTTCTAAGCTGAACTTGTAAACCAGGTATTTACAGTAAGACATGCGTAGTTGGAAATACATGAGGTAACGAACGTGTTGAATACCAAATATACTTCTAGAAGGAGTGTTCCTAGGTTTCGGGGTTTAGGTTTCCCTCCATCTTAGAAGCTTTTCAAGGAAATTCTGGGCCTGTCTAGTCATTTAATTTCCTAAGGTGTACTATTTGCAAAGATATGAAAAATGGAGAAATTAAAAAAAAGTTCAATATCCTTATTTGAATGGTATTTCAATAAATTCAAGAGTATCTTTATATGGCTTCCAACATTTTGCAGTTTTGTGATGTACTCATTGCTACCTAATGCCTATAAAGGAGTCCCAAGATACGTATCCACTACCATTCTGTCAGTTTGTCATACTATGGTGGCTTGTGTGTTGCTACAAACCTGAAAGTTATACCACCAGTATTTCTAACACCAGCAGGGTCACCCACGGTAGGCAGGTTTCAGCAGAGCTTTGAGACTAAGACAGACTAGGAAGAAAGGCCTGGTGATCTACTTCCAAAAATTAACCAATGAAAACCCCATGGATAACAATGGAAGTGTCCAACTCTCTTTCTTTGGACATGCCATCAGAAAGGATCAATCACAAGAGAAGGGTATCATGTTTGGTTAAGTAGAGGGCTAACGAGGGCATGGATTCACACAATAGCCACAAAGATAGACTCAAACACACCAGTAATTGTGAGGACTGGGGAAAGTTTCGTTTTGTTGTGCATAAGGTTGCCATGAGTCAGAGTTGACTCTACAGTAGCTAACAATAATAACAAGAAATGCATAAATAATAGGTGCCTGTTAATTGCCAGGATCCATGACCAAAAATAATAATAATAAGCAAATAAGTAAAATAACACCCTATCAAATAATATAAGGAAACCCTGGCGGCATAGTGGTTAAAAGCTATGGCTGTGTCTTAGTCATCTAGTGCTGTTATAACCGAAATACCACAAGTGAATGGCTTTAAAAAAGAGAAGTTTATTCTTTCACAGTCCAGTAGGCTACAAGTCCAAATCCAGGGCGTCAGCTCCAGGGGAACGCTTTCTGCATTGGCTCTGGAGGAAGGTCCTTATTATCAGTCTTCCCTTGGTCTGGAAACTTCTCTGTGCAGGAAACTCAGGTCCAAAGAATGCTCTCTTTCTTGGTGGTATGAGGTTCCCATGTGTCTCTGCTCACCTCTCTCCCCTATATCCCAAAAGAGATTGGCCTAAGACACCATCCAATCCTGCAGATGTCATCGGTATAACCTCATCATAGTGATAGAGTTTACAACACATAAGGAGGTCACATATAACCTCATCATGGTGATAGAGTCCACAACACATAAGGAAATCACATCAGATTACACAATCATACAATACTGGGAATCATGACCTACCCAAGTGGACAGACATTTTTGGGGGACACAATTCAATCCATGACAGGCTGCTGACCAAAAGATCAGCAGTTCAAATCCACCAGGTGCTCCTTGGAAACCCTATGGGCAGTTCTACTCTGTCCTATGGGGTCGCTATGAGTTGGAATCAACTTGACAGCAACGAGTTAACTGGTATATAATTCCAATTATTTCATGGTGGTGCCGGTGTTTGCTAAAGAGAAAATGGCCATCAAATAGAGATTAGTAAACAAGCATGATATTGGTTACTCTATGATGAGAAACAAGAATAATTAAAAATTACCTGATGATCTCAAAAGGAATCTGCTATTCTGAGAAGCCCAGACTCATGAATGTATTAAGCTCCATTTCATACCTGGGTAATTATATGGATATTTTTCTCTTCTTCACTGGAACCTTAATTTTCCCATCTAAACACTGCCAGTTACATGGTAATTAATCTTTGAACTTTTTGATGACTGTGAGTATTATTAAGCAATAATTTGCAGAACCATTTCATTACAAGGTAATGATTAGTTTTATATGCAATTCCCTAGCACTTTTCAACTAAGAATTTCAAGATGAACATGTTGGGACTTTTTTTCTAGTGTCCAAAATCAGGAAAAAACAGAAGTGAAGGGTGAAGGTCAGAGGAATACATATTTCATTTCCCCAGCTGCCTGGAGGCTTTAGGATTCTCCTAAAACAATAATTCCAGAATTTAGCTAATTCAATCACAACATTAGATGCCATTTTTTCATCTGATAAACTACCCTGAAAGCAAGTAAGAAGCAGTATGAAGGAATGAATGTTTGTAGAATTATTGAGTACGTGAATTGTTCTGAAATAAAGAGATTATCTTTTGTGCAATTGCTTAGTCAGGATTAATATCTTAGGAAGACAACCCAGATATTGTTTTTGTTCACCCAATTGCTATGTGTTCATGCAGTTTTGAAGAAATCAAAGATAGATTTATTTAATACTAGGGAAAAAAAACTGCCTAACCATCTCTGCCCATAATAGTGGGCCTAAAAAGTTATAGTTAGTTTCAAATTAAAGGAACCAGAGAGGACATTCAAACTGGATAGGACTCTGAATTAACAGTCCAGCTCTGACCCAGCCCCTGAGGGCTAGCAAAACACACTGGTATAGAATAACTATGTCCCCAAAAGGAAGACTCACCTCAGACATATAAATTTTTGGATTTATTTTTCCCTAAGACCCCAAACGCAGATTCCAAGCAAACACTACTCTTCCTCAACTCCTTAATAGTGGAAATTCCCTATTCTGGAGTTTTAGGTAACACAACAATAACAAACAAACAATCAATACCAGCAACAACAACTGAATACCTGGTCTCACAACTATCATTTCTTTAGGCCCTCCAATAGATATGGGACTCAACTTAGCAGATCAAAGTGAAGGTCTGGGATATCTGGATATACTACTCAGCATATATGTAGCATGAATCAGACAAGTTGCTTAAATTTTCTACCTTTCAATTTCTGAGGGTTAAATTTGAGCAAGTCATACTTATCTCACTTGGCTATTAAAGGACTATATAAAGCATGGTATGTAAAGTGTCTAGCTCACTGCTATTACGGAGTAGTGGCCCATTCAAAGGGTGGTAAGCAATTTTAAGAACAAGGAAAACAGGGCCTTGTGGACAAAAACTTTTAAGTGTCTTGTTGTTAGTTGATGTCAAGTCGGCTCTGACTCATGGTGACCTTATGTATAACAGAACAAAATGCTGCCTGGCCCTGTGCCATCTCCATGATCTTTGATACGTTCAATCCCATTGTTGGGGCTATCATGTCGACACATCTCACTGAAGGTTTTCCTCTTTTTCGCTGACACACTATACAAACATGATGTCCTTTTCTAGAGACTGGTCTTTCCTGATAATGCATCCAAAGTAAGCGAGCCAAAGTCTTGCCATCGTCACTGCAAAGGACTATTCTGGTTTTATTTTTTCTAAGACTGGTTTTTCCATTCTTCTGTCTGATATTTTCATTGTCCAGCTTTCCCATGCATAGGAGGCAATTGAAAGACAACTTGGGACGGGCACATCTTAGTCATCAAAGTGACATCTTTGTCTTTTAGAACTTTAATGAGGTCTTTGGTCACAGATTTGTCCAGTACAATACATCATCTGATTTCTTGACTGCTGCTTTCATGGTGTTGATTATTAAATACAATAAGTGTAGAATGAAATCATTGACAACTTCATATTATTCACCATTTATTGTGATGTTATTGTTTGGTCCAGTTCTGAAGATTTTCATTTTCTTTCTATTCAGGGGTAATCCCTACTGAAGACTATAGTCTTTGACCTTCATCAGTAAATACTTCAAGTTGTCTAGGGATACAAATTCTCTTGGAATGAAGAAAGAGGCTATTTTAGCAGCTCTGTGTAATTTGTTTATGTAATCCTTAAAATATAATTTAGGCTTTACATACATAAAGATTAGCTCATTCAACTTTATTCTAACACCCTTGTAGCGTGCTTTCCAGCTCACTTAAGGCTGAAAAGTGAAAGTACATTTCCCAGATTCCCTTGTTCCATGGGTAATCTGGCTTCCACCAAGCAGATGCTCTCACTCAGAAGTTTGAAGGCAGAAGTAAATGTGATGAAGCAATGCCTCCATGGCTCTTCTGGCAAGCATGTGGTGGAGGCCGTTGTTTTTTCTGCAGAAACAGTAGTGGAAGTTCTATGTTGTGGTCTACAGTCTTGGTAGCAAGGGATTGCAGAGGCAGTCTAAGGATTTCCATAGGAACAGTCTCATGGAGTGGTGGGGCATTTCTCCTGGCTGCATTGCTCATGGCTGGACAGTATCCAAACTTAGTTAGGTGAACCTCCAAGAAATTCCGAAAGCTAACTAGTTGCCTGTAATAAATCTCTTGGTGCTTAACCTGGAAGCTTGACTAATACATTAGCAGAACATCATTTGATAGCAAGGTTGTGTCAAGAAAAAGAAGCTTTGTCTCACATCAGACTTCTGATCCTATCTTGAGCCCTCCACCTCCACTGACTCCCTTCTTCCATTATAGGTTGGTCCAGGTCTGGTCCCTATCCATTTTGGTGATGATCTCTCTCTTTCCTCTGCTTAAATATGATGTGAAACTGACTTCAAAGTCCTTGCCTCTAGAAAAACATCTATACTGATTTTTTTTTTTCCCCCTGCAGACACTCTGCCATTTTGACATCAGAAATATTTAAACAGGGCCTTTTTGTCCTGACCCATCTCAATTATGATTAGCTGGAAGGATCACATAGTAATCTGAGATGTTTGGGCCAAATGGAGAGATCAATGGGGAGGGAGCTATTAGCAATCAGCAACTGCCTTGTGCATTTTTTATTTATCAGAGCGGGCAAGTTGAGATGCCTACAGGATAACAGGTCTCTGGCATGAGAAAGACAAACAAGGTGAGGGAGAGAAGAGTCAGTACTGTTCTTTTTTGAAATCACTCTGCTTTTCCATTTCATTCTTAGAGCTTCAAAGCCCTCAGTCCTCTGTAGGCCACACATCATCGGGGTATGAAAAGCAACCTGCCATGCTGGAGCAGCTCGGGGCAATGAGAGCAGGGGTGTGCATCTCTAAAACACCAGTATAAGTGAGGCCTTCATGATGTGGGGGTGCAGTCCTTTGTGACTCATATGTTTTTGTTGTTAGCTGCTGTTGAGGCTAATTTTCAGAAGTAGATAGTCAGTTCTTTCTTCTAAGTCTGTCTTAGTCTGCAAGCTCTGCTGAAACTTGTCCTCCATGGCTGACCCTGCTAGTATTTGAAATACTGGTGGCATAGCTTCCAGCAACACACACAGCAACACAGAAGCTACTACAGTATAACAAAATGACAGATGAATGGTGGGTGAGTAATACAGGAAATACCATTTAGTGAGCTTTGCTATACATCTGGCACTGGGCAAGGTGCTACAAGTATCTCCTATAATGTAATCTTCAAACAACCCTGTATGGTAGGAATTTTTATGTGCACTTCACAGGTGAGGACACTCGAGTAGTTGAATGACTTTCCTAAGCATGTGCAGCCAGAAAGCTGTTAAAACTCAAACTCAGGATGTCTGATTTCCATAGTCCATATTCTTTCCCACTGCACTACCTCTCAGAGGCATCACAGCTAAGTCAGCACTACATATTTAACTCTCATTGACTCTGGGAGATCCACTTAATAGTGAGAAAGTCCTAGAAGGCCCTTCATTCCCGGTCTATGAAAGAAGACTTGACAAACTTTCACTGCAAAGGGCCAGATAGTAAATAATTGTGGCTTTGTGGACCATATGATCTCTGTTGAACTACTCAAGTCTACCTGGTAGGGTCAAAACTGTCATACACAACAGGCAATTGAATGGGTGTGACTGTGTTCCAATAAAGCTTTATTTAAAAAAGCAGGTGGTTGACTGGATTTGGCCCATGAGCCGTAGTTCCTGAACCTTGCTCTAAAACCAAGCAAAGCCTTTTCAGCATTGTGTGATCTGCTAAGTGGTATGAACTAGAAAGACTTTAGAACTCTGAAGCCATAGCTAAACCTTTGGTCATTGTTAAAAATTCTTGTTATGTCCTGGGTATGAGTTGCATGTGGTCAGAAGCATTTTGGATGGTGGCACACAAGAAGCAAGCAATATAGCTTTCATCTTCGACCCCTGCACTTGTTTGATGTCAAAGGATAGATGGCAACCAACTACTTCAGGTTTCAGAGAGTTCACTGGTGTGCTTTTGGGGCTTAGAGATGATCCTTTATGATAGAAATGAAAGGACAGAGAGTACTATGTTCAAAGTCCAGTGGCATTTACCTTTCTGACAGACCAAACATCCAATCAACCAACTTGCCTCTTCTCTTTTCCCAGTGTGAAGTAGAACAAATGTGGCCTTTCTGGATCAGAAGGAATGAGGTGGAAATGCTGGTTCCAGCAGTCACTTTTCTGTGTGACCTTAGGCATATCATGTCATTCCTCTGAGCAATGGGTGCCATGCTGAACTGTTGTGAAAATTTAGTCACTTGACACATGTAAGAAGTCTTCTGTGTAGTTCTAGGCACATGGTTAACATGGGGTGTTTTCCTACTCTGGTGAAACTGAGGTGCCATATATTCAATAAGGCAATCTAGTGTTTTCTTCCTGTTTTTTTTTTTTTTTTTTTCCCTGAGATCAAGCAGAAAGTCGGGTGCTTATCAGCCAGATGCCTGTGCTAGGTGTAGATGGGGATGGACAGTGCTCTTCAGATGGTGAAGCTGAACTCCGGAACACCACACTGGAGCCAAATCTCAAAAAGCCATTGCAGAGTCACTCTCTCCAGTCCAGGTAATGGGAGCCTCCGGGAATGTTCAGGATGCCTTTATTTCAAGGATGAGCATCACTGCGTGTTCCACAAAATTCCAGCCCCTCTCTGGAAGCCCAGAAGTCTTTATAAAAGCTGGATTGTCGGACATCACAACCGGGCTCCGCCAATCAACCTTCATCAAAGCAATGATTTGTCTCCCCTCATTTCTCCTTTTTTACCACCCAGGGATCAAGGCAAGAGAAGTAGTCGATGGGAATTGATGATCTGGCTATTAAAGCTGAGGATTCCAATTGCAGCTGAGGTGCCAGAGTGGACCTTGTAGCCGTTAGAGCCAGGGGGACTAAATTTCAAATTCCAAGAGCTGTCCTCTGCAGATGACCTTTAGCAGATGGCCTTCAGGACCAGGACTTGAAGCTGACTAACTGATTGTTCCCCAGCGTGCCAACTCTACCATTTCTCTCCCTCTTTGGCAGTTTTCTTGCTTTCTGGCAGGTGCTGGTCCACAGGTGGCCCTCTAATGAGGAAACTTTCTATGATATGTTGTTGACATAGTTTGTCATGTCCTTTTGGGGACTCTATGCAAAACTAGCTTCTCCATCTCCTGTGGACAGCCCTGTGTTCTGGGTTGAAAGACACGTGCTATCCCCATCCAGCTACCCAGGAAATACACCAAATATTTCTGTTCTATGGAAAGTCACCAGGTACATATCTAAGGGCTGACTAGTTTCTGAAAACTACTGAACACAGTGTTGTGGAAAGTACACTGACTTGGAAGTAGCAAATATGATGCCCTGCATGCTCTTCCCATCAAGTTAACTTATTCTCTGGGTCTCAGATTTTTCATGTCTGAAGTGTATGTATCGGTAGGATGTGGACACATGCACAATACTTTTTTAACTCCTAGGATAAATATTTTGTTATGAACATTCTTATCACTATTAAAAATCATATAAGGAATGGGAAATTCTATAGACTACAGGTAGTCCCTGACTTATAACAGGGTTCTGTTTATACAGTTCCATTGTAAGTCAGTTCTGACCTAAGTCCAATACTTCTTCTTTTTTTTAGTTTTTATTATTATTTTCTTTTATTATCAGTATCTTATAAATACAATCTCTATTTGTCTTTGGTGGTTGAAAACATTACATATAAATTTACAGATATATTTTAGTACATACATATGTACATAAATACATATTACTAATGATAAACTATACAAAAAATAAAAATGATGGTCTGTCATTAACTCAAATACTTCATAAGTTGGGGATTACCGGTACTTTCAATTCATTGGAAAGAGTTAAGTAAAAAAATATAAAGTATGGTTACTGTCAATTTTTTACATAAAGCAACACAGACGTGTTGGGTTAGGTTGGGAATGTCATCAGCAGCATGGGTTATTTGGTTATTTTGCCTATAGATTTTGCATCTCACCTATACTTCTGCCTGTTTTTAGTGATTGGGACAATGAAAGCTTCTTTCATGAAGCTGCTTGCTGTGCATTCCAGAAGCCTTGCAGTATGTTGCAGGAGCTGCTACTACTAGAAAACTGTAATACATTTCCTAAATACTTGTTAAATTGAATTGAAAGCATACTAGATTTTTATGACAGGAGAAACCTTCATCCATAGAGGATTAAGAGGGAGCCATCATGAAAGTGAACTGCTAAATTCCTCGTTATTAACTCTCTTACATATTTTATGCTGGTCCTTCACCCCCAGGCTGGTATTCCAAAGGAAACTATTTCCTATGGCTATGCACAAAAAATAACAGGATCTCTAAAAGTGGAAAAAATCCGAATGTTCATCTTGTATGACTCAATATTCTAGAAAAGAAGTTCAAGCTGCAAGTTTGCCCCAGGGCACTAGCTTCAGGTCCTATAGCTGTCTACCAGCCAGAGAAGATTTAGAGAGCAGGGACTGGAGAAGAGCAGGGATCCTCAAAGGCCTTGGCAAAATATAATTCTGTGTGTGTGTGTCTGTGGGTATTGTGTATGTCTGCGTGTGTATTTGTGTGTTTCTATGTGGGCATCTGTCCGTGTATGTGAGTGTGTCTGTGTTTGATTGAAGTGGAAAAAAATACATCCATGGCTTCCTTTTTATTCAGCTGGTGAAAACAATAAGCCACTCAGCTCCTTTTCTGAGGTTGACGGTGTCATCCTAATGCCTCGATGGGATAACATCTCTTGTATCTTTCTTCTGGAGATACAGGGTGCTCTCCCTCCTGAGTTTCTGTGATCTTGGTGATTAGAAAATGACTACCAAGTGCAAAACACAGCTCTGTGTTCCTTCTCCAGAAGGTTTTGAAGCCCCTGGGATGTGTATTAAGCAATGAGAATGCATCAGTAAGACTAAAAATAACAACCACAAAAATGTCCTTATTCTTAAATAATGCCTCACTTGAAGGAAGTCAGATAAGAGAGAAAGAGCAGACAGTGAGAATCAGGGATGATGGCATGTTCCTGATGAAGAGGTGTGCTGTCTCTGAATCTCCCAGTGACTGCTTTCATCACCAGAGGCTATTCAAATGATTGGAGTCATTTAAGCATAACTAAGAGCTGCACAGATAGATTTGAGGCTTTCCAGAGCTACCCCCAGGGAAGGGTGAGATAGCTTATGGCCCCTATCGTCAAGCAACTTTTACCTGGTCAAGAAAACATTTCTATTCTTTCAAAAGCAGAGGGGGGTCTCTAGGTCTATTGAAGACTACTACAACATGCCTCCCACTCACGATGGGCAATGTGGTAGTTCTGGTAGTTCGGGTTGGCAGGGGCTGGACTGCAGTTTTGCATAGACCTGGATCATTGGCCAAGAGGTGTAATTTAAAGGCTCATTGCTTGCTTCCCCAGTAGCTTTCTGAGAGGCTGCAGTCAGGTTCATTTGTATTCAGCTGTTTGCCCCTCACAATGGGATCATCTAGAAACTTGCATAAAATATCCAAACACCCCCAAACACATTGCCATCAGGTCGATTCTGACTCATAGTGACCCTAAAGGACCGGGCAGAACTGTCGTATACGGTCTCCAAGGCTGTAATCTTTACGGAAACAGACTGCCACATCTTTCTCCTGGCATGAAATATTAGGCAAAGAAAATTGAAACTATCTGGCAGCAACTATCAAAGTCAAAGCAGAAACTGCTGTGATGGGTATTTGACTGAAACTTGCCTTATTTGATTCCTATCTCAGCCTCTTACCTAAGTTGAAAATGGAAGTCTGTGCTCTGTTATATTCGTGTCCCTGGGAGAAAATTCCTCGTTGCTAGATCACTTGATATTCCTTAACTAAAGAGAGGGCCTATAGAAGTTCCTTCCACAGTTCTTTCTTATTATAACCCAGGACTCTAGATTTGGAGACACAAATACGCTGGCAATTGTGCTAAAAGTAGGCCTTACGAGGAGCCACCCGCAGTGGCTTCTTGAGCCTTTGCTGCTGGCTCTGTGACTACATAGATTAATGGATTTAAGTGCTGAAGCTCTGACCTTGCACAGCATATTTACTCTTCTAATCCCTGTTTATGTTCCTTCTTCTCACTAGAATATTCTTTAGCTTACTTTCTCCCTTCCAGATTTTGCCCAACATCACCTCCTTCGCAAAACCTGCCTTCAACCTCTAACTCCCCTGCCTGCCAGCAGATGCCTCCACTTCCCTTTCTGTGAATTCTGCTTATCCTTGAACCCCAAGCTCATCCTTGCCTTGGAGCCTTGCATTGCCCTTTCCTCTGTCTGGAGTATTCTCTTTCCTAGGTTTAATATCCACCACTTGCCTGTCACTGTTTTACTGTGGTGGCTTCCCTGTTGCTAGGATGCTGGAAGCTATGCCTCCTGTATTTCAGATACCAGCAGAGTCACCCATGGTGGACAGGTTTCAGTGGAGCTTCCAGACTAAGACAGAGTAGGAGGAAAGACCTAAAATCTACTTCCAAAAATTAGCCAATGAAAACCCTGTGGATCACAACAGAACATTGTCCAATTCAGAGCTGACTCGATGACAGCTACCAACAACAGATTTCATGTGACTGACTCCTTGTCATCACACCTGTCTCAGCTCCAATGTTACTCTTCAGAGAGCTCTCCTCTGACCATACCCATTGCGGTAGATCCACTTTATATCACATTATCCTTTAAAAAATACTTTCAGCACATTTATTATCAGAATTAACTTGTTTGTGAATGCATTTATTTAATGATTACTTATTGATGACCATGATTTTGTGTATTATTTAATAGTTATTTATTGATCATCTCATGCCATTAAAATATATACCCCAAGAGGTCTTTCCTCTCTTGTTCACTGTTGTATCCTTAGTCCCCAGATCAATGTAAAACACATAGTAGGTGTTTAATAGTAAATAGTTCACAAATGAATGATGATATGAATGGCTCCAATACTATCCTATGTTGAGCTCTGTTAAAGCTCTTATAACATTGTCTCGCAATGGCTTCTTTAGAGGAGAGTCTCTCTGACAATACTGAGAGCTACTGAAGGTCAAGATCTGCTTCATCTTCGAGTTTATAACACTGGCAACCTGGTCCATAGCCTGGCACACAGCATGTGCTCATTAAGTGTTTGTTGTGTAAAATAACAACTGAGTTATTTATTCTTCCCTGGTACAGTGAGTTTTGACCAGAAGAAGAAGAAATTCTGACATCTATCTGCCTGGCTCTATCCTTCTCGCAACACTAATGTTGACACTGGGCTTCCCACCTGAAAACATGCCCAGGGTGGGGGGAAGTCTGTGGGATTGCTCAGCGCAAGTTGTACCCTGCCATACTCTCTCGCCTACAACTCAGTGTCCCACCACTCATGAGCTTCCAAGCCAAGGTTCTGAGGCAAAGGTAAGTTCCACAAGAACCAACGATAATCTTTCCAGAAAATCTAGAACATTTCAAAGTCAGTGAAGAGAAGCCAAACCCCTTCACAACTATTAACTCCATGGTGTTGGTTCACAAATCGCCTGATACGCTCCTAGTCTAAAGCCTATGGTACCAGCACTAGCTTGTGGTTGTTGTTAGGTGCTGTCGAGTTGGCTCCGAGTCATAGCAACCCTATGTACTACAGAAAGAAATGTTGCCTAGTACAATGTTCTGTTGTGCTCCATAAAGTTTTCATTGGCTAATTTTCAGAAGCAGACCAGCAGGTCTTTCTTCCTAGCCTGTCTTAGTCCAGAAGCTCCTCTGAAACCTGTCCACCATGGGTGACCCTGCTGATATTTGAAATACCAGCGGCATAGCTTACAATATCACAGCGACACACAAGCCACCACAGGATGACACACTGATAGATGGGTGGTAGAACACTAGTTTAGCCCCTTCGTAACTACATTTTTTTCTCCTGAACTTTTTTTTTTTTTTTTAATGACATGTGTTTTCAGTATTGGAATGCATGCTTACTAATTGAGTGTGTTTAAATTTTGATTGGTAATATGGATTTTGAGAAATATGATCTGATAATACAAGCCACCAATGAGGTGAGTGGCACTGTGGCACCACTGATCTGTGGTATGACAATATACCAACGAGAGCTATACAGATAATTTATTGTGGGCACCTTTCCATTAGGTTACATGGGGAACCTCTGGTTTTCCCAATATGACACAGAAAAATCAAAACAAACCCATCAGGGCTCCCTAATCATCACACAGAAAAGGAATAATTATGCTTGAAAGCCTTATCTCACAGAAATAAAGGAAAAAACGTAAAAGTTTATAAAACTAACATATCCAGGAAGCATCACCTAGAAGAATGCTCAGCCTACACAATGAAGCTCCAACTCAGGTCTGCTGAGCTTCACGCGTTTCAAAAGGGAGCCACCTAGACGTTAAATGTGTTAGAACTGGAATAACGCCTTACCTCTGAGGTCCAGAGTCATAAAAAGTGGCTGATAAACGCAGTTAATCCAATAGTAACAAAAGAGAACATTAAAATCCTTCCCTGTTTCTGGAGGTGCAGTGATTAAAGCGGTCGACTGCTAACCTAAAAGTCGGAGGTTCGAAATCACCCGCGGCTCCGAGGGAGAAAGAAGATGAGGCAGTCTGCTTCCATAGCGATTTACACCATTAGAAACCCTATGGGATGGCAATGAGTGGGAATCAACTGGACGGCAGTGGGTTGTTTCTTTGGATCATAGTGAGCATCCTACCTTTGATGTAGTCCTAACTCTCCTGTCTGAGTTTCTGCAGTGGGAAACCAGCTCCCAGCATTCTGCTCCCCTGGGAGAAGCTCTCTGAGCCCTTTGTTGCCCCGTAACTTAGTTCTCCTGGGCCCAGTTGCCTGAATACACTTCTTGTGATTTCCTTCTAGTTTTGGGTTCTTTTCCTGACATCCACGACTCCTAAATTTGGTGGATTATTAAAGTCACTACTGATCATTTAAAATGTTCAGCTTCTTGCGAAACATCTCACAATGTGGATAAGTCTGGAGGGCATTATGCTGAGTGAAATAAGTCAATCACAAATGGACAAATACTATATAAGACCACTATTACAAATACTCAAGAAAATGTTTACACACAGAAAGAAACAGTCTTTGATTCTTTGATGGTTACGAGGGAGAGGAGGTGTGTGGAGGGAAAAGCACTAACTAGGAAATAGGTAAGTGGTAACTTTGGTGAAGGGTAAGACAATACACAATACTGGGGAAGTCAGCACAACTTGACCAATATTAAGTCATAGAAGCTTCACAGACACATCCAAACTCCCTGAGGACCGAATTACTGGGCTCAGGGCTGGGGACCATGGTCTTGGGGGATGTTTACCTCAACTGGTGTAACGAAGTTTATAAAGAAAATGTTCTACATCCTGCTTTGGTGAGTAGTGTCTGGGGTCTTAAAAGCTTGTGAGCAGCCATCTAAGATATGTCTACTGGTCCCACCCTGTTTGCAGCAAGGGAGAATGAAGAAAACTAAAGACACAAGGGAAAGACTGGTCCAAAAGACTAATGGACCACAACTACCACAGTCTCTACCAGACTGAGTTTAGCACTAGAGGGTGCCCAGCGACCACCATTGACTGCTCTGATGGGGATCACAATAGAGGGTCCTGGACAGAGCACGAAAGAAATGTAGAACAAAAGTCAAACTCACAAGAAAAGATCAGACTTACTGGCCTGACAGACTGGAGAAACCCTGAGAGTATGGACACCGGACAACCTTTTAAATCAGTACTAAAATCACTCCTGAGGCTCACCCTTCAGCCAAACATTAGACAGGCCTATAAAGCAAACAATAACACACGTAGTTCAACCATGTATTCGAGACTGAATGGGCACACCAGCCCAGAGGCAAGGACAAGAAGGCAGGAGGGGACAGGAAAGCTGGACAAATAGAAATGCAGAACCTGAGGTCAAGAACAGGAGAGCGTTGACAAGTCAAGGGGTTGGCAACCAATGTCACAAAGCGATATGTGTATTAATTGTTTAATGAGACACTAATTTGCTCTGTAAACTTTTACCTAAAGCACAATAAAAAAAAAAAAAAAAAAGAATGTAGATTCCTGTGTCCAGAATGATTGGATCAATGTGCTCCCTAAGGGATTCTAATGGTCAGCCAGGCTTGCAAAACACTGACTAGACCAGCTTCCTCCTAATTCTTTCTCTCCACCTCCCACACAGCCACCTAATTCTCCTACTAACAGAAGTCACCTGGCCTGAGTGTGTTTCCCTATAGGTGGGCCTTGGCTTGCCTTTCTCCTCTTCATCCTTGGACCTCAGAGGTACGATCGGGTGACAGTGCCTTTATGAAATGAGGGACATCTCATTCTGAAAACACTAATTCATTTGTATCTTGGGATCTTGCCTGAAAAACTTACAACTCTCCCCTTAATATATGACCATAAGTATTACTATTATTTGTAAGATTGGGGGTTGAAAAGGCACTTGGGAAAATAATGAGAATTGATAAGCTGATTTTTTTAAATAAACTGTATATTTGGGAATAATTTTAGATTTACAGAAAAGTTGCAAAGATGGTACATTGTTCCTGTAGTAATCTGAGTGAAAAAATGCTTTAGCAGTCAATATTTTCCAATAATGTCAGACACTATTTGACCAATAAATTGAAAGTATCCAAATGACTTGAGAGAACTTGGGTCAGATTCACCTGAAGACTATAACATTCCAGAACATTCTGTAGTCCAAAGCAACTAACCATCCTCTGAGTATAATTCTATAAATACCACAAGCCACAGCTACCTTTGAAACTAGGTTCAGGTAATGGTGGGACAATACATAAAGAGTGTAAACTTCTTAAGCACTGGACTCAGTCTGAACCAAAGTCTGCTATAACTAGAACCAGTTGCTGTCAAGTCAATTTTGACTCATGGTAACCCCATATATGCAGAGTAGAACTGTACTTCATAGGGTTTTCAAGGTTATGACCTTCCAGAAATAGATCACCAGCCTTTCTTCTGAGGTGCTTCTGAGGAAGTTCAAAGCTCCAGCTTTTCAGTTAGTAATAGTAGTGAAGTGCATAATTGTTTGCTCCATCCAGGGACTCCTAAAGTCTGCTACAGCATTCCTAATGTAGTCAATGGAATTGCCTAGGGTACTCCCTAAGTAGCAGAACCCCGAACCCCAGAGCAACTAAAGTAAAACTTCTAAGGATGAAACCTGGGCCTCTGCATTTATAAGAAGCTATCTGGGAATTTTTATTCACTGTAAGATTTAAAAATGATTGGGGAAGTAAATATACTCTGGCAAGCTGAAATAAATGTTAGCTATTATTTCTGGAATTTGCATAACCACATCTCCTGTTTTCAGTCGACCAGTTCACAAAGCAAATTAACTTTCTGGCTGTATTTTTCCTGAATCCCATCAGTAGATTGCTTCTGTGGGGATCAGAATTCTCGATGTAACAACATTATTAATATCATTATTAATATTTAACATGCATTCAGAGCTTGCAATGTGCCAGCTCTGTCCTAAACACTTTACATCAGTTATCTCATATAAAATTAACAACATCCCTTTATGGCAAGTTATTATGATTATTCATATATTACAGATGAAGAACTGAGACTAAGAGACTGTGCAAGGTTTGCACAGCAAGTAAAATTGGGAGCAAGTATTTAAACTCATGTCACTCTGACCTCAAAAACCATGTTCTCACCTCTGCTCCAACACTCTCCCTCCCCTAAACTAAGAGTTTAATTTTTTTAGTGAAATGTGACAGAGCTCCCAGAACCTCACAGTGTTCCTCCGATTTTAATTTTAAAGCAGAGATGCTGAAAAAGCTTATGGCAAGGAGTAGTGTACCTTGGGGACAGGGCCAGGCTGTCAGGGATGGAAGACACTCTCATGCACACACACTACACATTCTTCATGGTCTCATGCTGTGAAGAGAAGAAAGGTCATTTCTACTCCAAATGGGAAAGAAAAAGTAAAAACAAACGGAAAAGTTTGCTTCACATGATAGACTTTCTTTCTAGAGAGCTCTTGTGGTTAGCTTCCCTGGAGGTGGCCCTTGACTCATGCCAACCCCACGCCCAGTGGAATGAAATTCTGCCAAGGCCTGTGCCATCCTCATGATTGGTTGCCTATCAGAATGGTGTGATCCATAGGGTTTTCATTAGTTGATTTTCGGAAGTAGATCTCCAGGCCTTTTTCCTAGTCCATCTTAGTCGAGAAGCTCTGCTGAAACCTGTGCAGCATCATAGCAACATGCAAGCCTCCAATGACAGATGGGTGGTGGCTGTACATGAGGTACTTTGGCCAGGAATCAAACCTGGGTCTCTTGCATGGAAAGCGAGAATTCTACCAAGAACCACTACTGCCCTGTTTGTTACTGGTCACTGTTAATACGGAAATAGGCACATGTGTCTGTAGAGGAAGATGAGAAAGAAAACAGAGTATAGAGTACCAGAACTGAGTTTTAAGACTCATGGTAGTATAATGTACTCACATCTAAAAGGATTAACAACAGGAAGGGAAAGTATCAGTGGGGACATGGGGGAGAATAACCATTAAAATAACAATTTCAGTCAGTGCGAGAACTCTCTTAAAACAACTGGAAAGCATCAGCAATTTGGAAGGAATGAGGCAATTTCATGGATTCCCCTGGGATTTAGCTGTTTTTCTCAGCCTTTTAACTAATTATGCACGCCATTGAAAAGATGTAACATCACTTAAGGAAATGGAAAAAGATTGGCCCAAGAGCTTGGTTACTGCCCGTTAAAACTAACTTTTTTTGAATCTAAAGCTGGCATGAGAAGTAGTTAGCTTTGGGGTTTGTCAAATTTAGCAAAGATGTCTCCACTGTCTTTAATTCTTAAAACATTTCACTGCTGACCTTCACGAGGATGAAATGTTTACTTTACCATTCATTGTGAGGCAAAGTTCCAGTGAATCTCAATATTTATAAAAATTCTTTCTAGGGCTAAAGGCTAGTTTTTCTTCCCACTCTTCTTTCACATGGTCCCCCTTGATCTTCTCTGAGTTTGCCTGATATATTCAAACTATAATGTCAACCTGAAGCAAAGATTAATGCAATTCTTGTAGGATGATCCAAGATTAGCTTCACTCACAAATCAGTTCCCAACCACCAGTCTCATTATGTTTTTCAAACACACACACCAAAGTAGGAAATGGTTGTTTCTGGATTTTGTTTCCAATTCCCTAAACAAGATCAGAACGGATTAGGTGGCATTTCAAACACATTTTTAAAAAATTGGAAGCAGCAAAATCTTGCTGACTCTCTTGTAGAGTTTACACTCGAATTGTCCTGACTTCCCACTTAGGGAAAACTATACATCATGGAGCTAGAGAGCATATCCACCATTTGGCACAGAGTAAAATAAACACTCAGACATTACATACAGAAGGTAGTACTGTTCATGACTCTATAAGGATTATTATTAAATAATATTCAAGTAAAAAATAGTAATGAAGATTTTGTAATGAGTCATGACCCCTTGATAAACAAATTCCCAGATTATGTCAGGGCTGATCTTTGAATGCATGAGGTTGTGAGATGGTGACTTTTGAGTCAGAATTTTTGCACATTAAAAAGACTGTTAAGTCTAAAATTCATAACTGTGCCTCAGAGCCAGAAGCCCTATGAATTGTCATTGAGACAGGAAGAGAAAGAGCCAGAAGAAACTCTTAAGTGGACATGAAAAGCCACAATTCTGTTAACAACTAACCATTTTGACCCATTGCGATCGAGTCGATTCCGACTCATAGCGACCCTATAGGACAAAGTAGAACTGCCCCACAGGGTTTCCAAGGAGTGTCTGGTGGATTCGAACTGCCCACCTTTTGGTTAGCCACTGAACTCTTAACCACTACGCCACCAGGGTTTCTTATTAACAACTAAAGGCAGCACAAAATATATAAAAATAAAATTTAGGACAGAAACCTTTTGTGTGTGATCTTCATCTAGTCAGAGTTGCACCATATTAACTTTCAAAAATCACATTTTGGCCAGGTGAAAAAAGCATGCTTTGGCTCCTTGTCTCATAAGGAATTTTAACTCAAGTTAAAACTCCACTACCATTGACTTGTGCTGTCTTTGGTACTCATCCTGGATCTGGCCATCCTGGCGCTCATAGTGCCTCACTTTTGTTCTTATAACAAAATAACTTAAATAACAATTCCTTTTGGGTATAATAGGGTTGGTGCTCCTGCACAATCATATACAGCTCCAAGGCAAAGCTAGAAAAAAACAGCTTGATACAGAGAGACATGAAAAGAGAAGGGGTGAGAGATGATTTTTGTATCTTGTTCATACTTCTAAGAGCCATAGGAACACACATAATGATAATTACTATTTTTTGAGCACCTGTCATGGGCCATGCACTCAGAAAACATCAACTCATCACTGCAACCTGATTCTCGTATCAACTCCCACAAAGGAGGTATTACATTGAAATATTAAGGGAAACCAATAAAAGAATAGAAGCGTAATGTGTATCTTCCAAAACAGTGAAGAGGAAAGTGGGAATAGACAAAATTTATTAATCCTAAGGAAGGCAGGAAATATGGAGATAAGAGTAAAGACAACTCATGGTAAGTAAAAAATCCCAAATAAGATGGGAGAAAATAAATTAACACATATCAGTAATGTAAATAGACTACATGTGTCAGGTAACAGATAGAGGGTCAGACTGAAGAGAAATCAGCTCTAAGTTATTTCAAAGAGACACGAAACATAATACAGCATTAATAAACAACAAAGTGATTTTTCTTTAAAAAGACACCATTTACAATATCATCATAAAATATCAAATACCTGGGAATAAATTAAATAAATGAAAGCTGTGCACAACTTCTGAAGTGAATAATGCAGATACTGAGAGAGGCTGAAGAAGATCCAGTTAATTGGAAGGACATTCTATGTTCATAGAATGAAAGATTTCATGTTGTAAGGTTACTAATTCCCACCCCCATTAATCTATTGATTCAATGCAATTCCAATAAATATCCCAGCACATACTTCTTGTGAAGTTTATAATCTCATTCTAAATTTTATATGAAAATGCCAAGAACAGGCAAGGTAAGCTTAAAGAAGAAAAACAAAATTCAAGGACATAATCAACAAAATATAAACACACATTACAAAGCTATAATAACTAAGAGAGCGGAGTAAGGCCTAACGACAGACAAATACATGAGTGGAATAGAAACAGTTTCTAATATATATGGTTGTCTGATTTATGAGAATGTTCACAAGTGAGGGCAACGGTGGTCTTTTCAATAAACGATACTATGTCAATTATATATTCAAATAGGAAGAAAATGTATCTTGACCCCTATATCATACCATATACAAAAATAAACTAAAAATAGATCATAGACTTAAATGTTAAATAAGAGCGTAAGCTTTTAGAAAAATGCATAGTAGTCAAAGATTTCTTAAGTAGAGCTCAAACAGCATTAGTCATAAGGGAAAAAAAATAAGTTCTATCGTATTAAGATTAAGAACTCCTATTTATCAAAATTGACTGTTAAGGAACAAAAAGTATACTCTGTGTGTGTATGTGTGCATGTGTGTACACAAATTCTCCAAGTCAGTCACACACAACCAACTCAATAGAACAATGAATAAAAAATTGAACAGTATCTTCCCCAAATAGGATATTGAATTGGCTAATAAAACATATAAATGTACTATAATATTCTTCATTACTCATTAGAAATATGCAATTAAACCACAAGGAGATATCATTACCCCCCCAATAGACTGAATATAATAAAAAGAAAACAATACTTGTGGTTGGCAACGTGGAGCATCAGAATTCTCCACAAGGTGCTGAAAAGCTCTTTGGCATTGTCTACTAAAAGGTGAACATATGTGTCCCCTATAACTTAGTAATACTACACCTAAATTTATACCCAAATAATTGCATACACACGTTCATCAAGAGACATGTGCAATAACGTTCACAGCAACATTATTCATAATGGCTCTGAACTAGAAACCACCTAAATACCCACCGAAAGGTCAATGGATAAGAAATTGTGGAGTAGTCATAAAATGGAATACTATACAGCAATGAAAATAAACAGGCTACAACTTTATGCAACAATATGGATAAATCCTACCAAACTTACGTTGAGCAAAAAAACAAAAACAAAAAACAGACCCAAAAGAATACATACTCTATGATTTCATTTATATAATATTTAAAAATAGGTGAACTTCTCTCTGGTGTTTAATAATATGCATAGTGAAAAATTCCCAAGAATAGTAATGACATGAAGGAGGGATGAGGTGACTTCTAGGATGCAGATAATGTTACATTTCTTGATATGGGTTCTAGATTCTTGGTCATGGTCTGCCTGTAATCAGACTTTATGGTTATTACATGTGTGCTTATTTGTATCTATGTTCTATATTGATAAAAATTAGAAGAATGCAAGCAGAGAAGAAATAAGATGGCTATTGTCAAATACAATGGGCACTTATTTTTCAGATAAAACCTACCCCCAATAAATTATTTACTGTGCAAAAGCTTTATGGAGAAAAGTGAAATTTTATCAAACTATTTGAAAAAAAATCCTATCAATGAAAGCAGCTATGTCTGCATGGATGGCAATTACTAATATCACAGATTTACACACAATTACTAATTAATTAATTACTAAAATCACAATTACTAATCTCCCAAAACTAATCTGAAAATTCACTGTAATTTCTTGATGAGCAGATTTTAAAATTCTTAAGGAAACTCAAAAATAATGGCTAAGGCAATCTTGAAAATGATATCATTTCACTTCGACACTGGTGAAAAGTAACTGCATGGATATTACAGAGTTTTGATGAGGATGCAGCCCAGCAATTCTGCTTTTCAATAGGTACCATGAAGAAATGTTTACATCAGAGAACAGATAGAGACAAACTTACTGTGCCTCAGTAAAGGAAAAATATATATATATAAATACTGGTTATTCATGCAATGGGATATATGCAGCTATTAGAATGAATGGTTTGAATCCACTTTAATCAACATGGAGAAATCTCAAGAATGTCATCATGTTGAGTGAAGAAGACAAGTTGGAAAATGATTGAAAAAAACAAGAAACCCATTGCTGTCGAGTCAGTTCCGGCTCATAGCGACCCTATAGGACAGAGTAGAACTGTCCCATAGAGTTTCCAAGGCTGTAAATCTTTGCAGAAGCAGACTGCCACATCTTTCTCTGCTGGCAGGTTTGAACCACTGACCTTTTAGTTAGCAGCCGAGGGCTTAACCCCCGCGCCACCAGGGCTCTTGAAAATGATAAAGTATGATACAATTTTGAAAGGATGTTAAAATAAACTATATATTGCTTGTAGAGATATATCTGTATATCTCTACCTCTGTATCTCTATATATCTATATATGATGCAATAATACAGACCAATTTTACAATGGTGGTTGTCTCTGAGATGTGAAGGATGGTGAAGAGAGAGGAATGGTGACTTAATTGGATCTTAAATGCTTAAGAAAGAGGCCTGGAACAAATATAACACAAATTTATCTTCATTTAATATTAGTGGTGGGTACATAGATGTAGGTTGTATTATTTTCTGAACTTTTTAACGTATTTGAAATATTCGCAATTAAATTTTAAAACCATTTTCATTGGCAATAAAGTAATATCTTAAAAAAAAAGTCTGAGGTGAGTTAAAAATGTAAGAATCTGCAACTGCAGGAGCTCTGGCCCATGGAAAGACCCACACGTGAAATTTTAAATAGACTTTTGAATCATAACCTACACTAAGCCTTTTTCATGTTAGCTGCGCAGAAACTGGCTATGCCAAGTGATCTTTCACGAGGGCATGAGATACTGACAGCTTCCTCCAAATAACAGTGCAGCCTTGGATTTTTGTGCCATCTCTCACCACCCCAGGATTTAATTCTAAGATTTAGAATTATTACAAATGGATTAGTTACTAATTATTACTAATGGATTTGCAAAGTTTCAGTGGATTCCTTTTTCTCCATGGTCCAGACTGAGCCCTATTATGTTGTCTCATCAAGAGAAGTTTATGGTTATCAGTAGACCACAGGGGCTCTTGCATCCTTCTTCTCCAATGCCTTTCCTATATTTGATCACAGTGTCCTATGGCCTTTAATTCTATAACATCTGTGGAATCAGCCCATTACTCCCAACTCCACTCTCTACCTTGCTTTCAGCCACCGTCATCTTCTGTCTGGTTTACTGCCACAGGGCTCTAAGTTGTCTCCCTGCTTCTAGCCTCCTTCTCTCCGTGTTCTTCATCGATATCTCACAGTCCTCTTAAATCATTGGTTTAAAGTCTGTCTTCTAAGCCTTATGAAGGCAGGGATCATGCCTGCTTTCTACATCACTGCATTCCCAGTGCTCAGCACAGCGACTGGCCGGTAACAGGTACTTGATAACTATCTTCCGAATATGAAAGAATTAATGAAGATTTTTCCAAAATATACACTCAGCGTGACTCCTTCCCAGGTAAAACTGTTCATGGTTCCCTAAAGGACACAATTCAGTCTTCTTCACATGGTATTGAGACCCTTGAGGATCTAGCCCCTGCTTACCTCTCCATCTCATTTTTTATGCTTCCATCTTAGCCCTCTAGGTTCCAAGCCATAGTGAATAAGTCATTCAAAAAACACACTCTGTTCATGTTTCCTGGTCTCAATACATATTATTGTCACTTTACAGAACACCATCCTCTTCTTTGTCCTCAAGATAAATTTTATTTTCCTTACACTTTACCTCCCACCTTTTTCAGCCTTCTATAACCCCTCAAAGACAGGGCTGACCTCTTTCAGCTCTCTCTGCACTTCTAACCAACCAAAACAAGCAGTTGCCATAGAGCTGATTCTGACTCATGGTGACCCTCAGTGGCACAATAGGTTAAGTACTACTACTACCTGAAAGGTTGGCGGTTCGAATCCACCTAAAGGCTCCTCAGAAGAAAGGCCTGGTGATCTACTCCTGAAAGATCACAGACATTAAAAACTATGGAGCACAGTTCTACTCTGACACACATGGGGTTGCCATGAGTCTCTGAACTTATGTCTACCTACTGTTAACAATTACCGCACTTCAGAGAGATTACTTTGCTGAGCTACAGATTTTAAGTTTTTGATGGCACATACTCTATTTTGTTCAACTTTGTATCCCCAGTATATGACAAATGTGGAATACTTATTTGCTGAATGAATGAAGTAAAAGGCAAACCAATGGTCCTTTTCTGTGTTGCAACCACACTGCTATGGCCCTCAAACATCATTTAATAACCTTATTTAATATCACCCATCATTGGATATTCATGTGCCAGATGAAAAAAGCCAACAGTTTTGAATTAGTGGTGGGGGGTGGGGGGGGGAGATTTGGGGATCTCATTGAGCCGTCAGGAATGCTTTTCTGGCTGAGGGAGAAACACGGGTACAGATGGTGTTCAGAGTCACGTTCAGTCTTTCTTGCTACTGTACAAGCCGCTGTGATTTCTCACATTTGAAGTTCTTTCGCAGGACTAAAGTTGCAGATGCTCTTAGTTACAGTTGCTAGGCAAAGCCTTCTGGGATGGAACCACCTGCCCTAATTAACAGACAAATATTTCTGAATGTGGGTCATTGGGTCTTGCTGACACCCACATCTCTGAGAATAGATTTCTGTGGCTGTGCTGTCCCTCTCAGAGCCAGCCTATTCATTTTCTCTGCCTTGTTAAATAGGTTCCCATCTGTCAGAGGCTTCCCTGTGGAGCCAGTATATTTCATTCTGAAACCCCATGGAGATAAGGAGTCTGGGAGAGATTCTTTTTGATACACACCTAACTGTTCTGCCTTCGCCTTTTTCAGGAGATACAGAGCCAACTAGCAGTGGTTAGGCCATATCAGGAGTGGAAGAAAACCAGCTTCTAGTTTTCTGCACATTCACCTCTTTGGGTGAGTTTTGACATCCAATTTTTGTAGGTTGGCTCCATGTATGGAACAGTTAGATTTTCATAGAGAAAAACTTAAATCCTATGTGTCCTTCAAGACATGGTTCAGCCGTCACCTCCTTCAGAAGACCTTCGCTTTTCCCCTCAGGAGTGCCTTCTCTGAGCCATCACTGCATTACCACGTTGAATTGGAATACTCTTTCTCTAAGTTTATTTCCCCATCTAGATAATTAGTTCCTCAAAGGTAAGAATCAATCCATTTTCAGCTCTGTAACCTAGTCTAACAGGGCATATGCTCAATAAATAAATGTTGGTTGAACAGAACTAAATCATGGACAAAAAGCAAAGCATAAATGTGCTCTTAGTTCTAGAGAAATTCAGGAAAATCTAACACCAACACTCCGTTTGTCAAGCATATATCTAGCTGCTTGTTGTCGTGTGCTGTCGAGTAAATTCCAACTCATAGAGACCCTATATGACAGAGTAGAACCGCCCCACTGGGTTTGCTAGGCTGTAATCTTCACAGGAGCAAATCGCCATGTCTTTTCTCCTGCATTAGCACTGGTGGGTTCGAAGCACCCACCTTTTGGTTATAGAAGCAATGCACTTAACCATTGCATCAGCGGGGTTCCTTTCTCAAACTCAGCGAACAATTAAATCTGAAAGATGAAAGATCTATAATTCATTTGTCTTTATATAATTAAATATCCAACATCTAAATATGTTTTAACATTTTACTTAGGTCTAAGTCTTTTTATTATTTTGTTGTGATCCATACACCAGGGCTCTTTCTCTAGCTGCTAGTGGTCACTTTTCACATGTGAAGAGCTTACTGGCTTGAAAGGGTTGTTTATGACAACTTGTCTGCATTTCCTCATTCCCTACTTAGTCCTCAACCCACTCCATCTGGCTTTTGCTCTGCTCACCCTACTGAAACAGCTCCTAAGGTCACCAATGGCATGCATGTTGCTAAATTCAATTAGTATTTGTCAGTTTTCAGCTTATTGAACCTGTCAACAGCAATCAACGTTGCTGACCATGACTTCCTTAAATGCTTTTCTCCTGGCTTGGGTGACACAACAGCCACCTTGAAGTCCCCCTACCTCTCAAGTTGCCCCTTCTCTGCCTTCATTTGAAGGCTCATTCTTTTCTGCTCAGCCATCAAATATAGGAGTTATCCAAAGCCCAGCCCCACGTCCACTTCTCTGCTCACTCTTGGATCTGTCTTCCTCTGTGACCTCATGCGTAGCCATGAATTAAATTACTGCCAGGGCACGTACAACTTGCAAATGTATACTTCCAGGGCATACCTCTTTTCAGCAAGCAAACCCAACTTTCTGGCTGCCTAATTGAAATATCCATGTGAATGTGACAAAGGCACCACAAACACAGAATGTTAAAAAGTGAACTCCAGTTCTTTACATCCCCTCCAAATTTGCTATTCTTCTATATTTCTCTATTTTTTATTGAACAATTCCTCAATTCAATCACTTTCCCAAGCTAGAAATTTGAGAGTGATCCTTAACAACGCCTTCCTTCTCATTTTGCATATTTAATTAACCAAATTTTACATGCTAAATATTTCTGTGATCTGTGTTATTTTCTCCATTCTGAGCACCTCTACCCAAGTCCATGTTGCTATTATTTCTTATCTCGATCACTGTAATCACCTCCTAATCTTGTGCTCACACCATTTCTGCTCCTCCACAGTATGTGGTCCACAATGTAGCTATTGTGATCTCTTCAAAGCACAAATTTGATCATGGTCCACTCTTGCTTAAATCATTCAATGACTGTAATTGATCCTAGGAAAAGGACCACAAGGATCATGTGCTATATGGTATATCTGTATCTATATTATTTGTTATTGTTTGTTGCCATAGAGTCAGCTTTGGTTCAAGGCAACCTTATGTACACAGAAGGAAACATTGCCCAGATCTCTGCCATATTCAAGATCCTTGTTATATCTGAGTCCATTGTTATGGCTATTGTGTCAGTCCATCTCATTGAGGGTCTCTCTCTCACTCACTCATTTACACATACACGCACACACACACATATCTGTATTTAGGATTCTTTTGGATTTCAAACAAGAAAACCCAACTCTAATTAATGTAGACAAAACAAGACAATATATTGGCTCCTGAACTGAAACACTAAAGCATCTGATTGACTTTATATATGGTTGTACATAGGGACTAAACAGTATTATTAGGGTATGTTGTATTTATTTATTTTTTTAAATCTTCTAGTACTGCTTTCTTCTATTGGGCTTTATTCTTAGCTTCTTCTAAAAGAATGTCTCTGATACCCAGAAACTTCCCTCACTCACATGGTTAAAAACTCAGAAAAAAATTTCCCATGGCAGTACCAGAAACATCCCAGGATATCTCCTACCCCATTCCTACAACTGTCATTGGAGGGGGTATGGGGCAGAATAAATTGATGGGCCATGTCTAGGTCAGGTGCCCAAAGGTGATGGCCAGCCCAAACTTAATCTCAAGGCCTAATAATGGAAGAGGGGTGGTTTCCCAAAGAGATACTGGGCAGAATGAAAACAGAAAACTACTACAGAGCCTCCCCAGTTTCATCTCTCATGCTCTGAAACCCAGCTACAGTGTCTTCCTTTGATTTTTTAGATGTGCCAGGTCAAAGGTATGCATGCTGTCCCCTTCAGGTGGAACCTCATCCCTATCAGCAGAGGAGCCCCTGGTATTTCCTAAGGCTCGTACATAGAAACACCCATTTTCTTTCATGGCACATTCGGGCTACTGGTAACTTCCTCACCCAGCAGCCTTACAGACAAATAGGCTCTCCAGCTGGGAAATGGAACACGGCTTCCAACAGCTAAGAGAGGTCTTTTGCTTCATGTACCTTCTCATTTCATTGAAGGAAAAAAAAAAACACACACACACACAAAAAACAAATCAAGGAAAACCACAAGCAGCCACATTTGTGAGGGTTTTGTTTTCATCCATCTCTGAATGTCTAATAAGCACGGTACACTTACGTAAGTGCAGTTTCTGTTTATCAACCAAGTTACCTTTTGCACTGGGCCAAATATTTTAGGTAATAGGAATGCTGCACTGATATGCCAAACCAAGCATGAAAACTGCTGTTTCCCCCAAGCTAGAAGAAAAAGAAAAGAATGCAAATCTCTATAGAGAAGCCCCTGCTCAAAAAAGTTACTCAGAGTCATTTAAAAGTAGCTCTTGTAGAGGGAGAGTACATAAGTATTTAGCATATTGGAAATAGCATGTATTTGATTCTTGATTCTCTCCACTGACTTGCTTATGTTGCTTAACTTTTAGTTCTTTTTGCTTATGTTTAAAATGTGAATAATAACACCTGTACTGCAGGGTCATTGAGAGGACTATGGATAATGTGACTTCAAGAACCTAGCATTGTCTGAATTAATGAAACTAGCACTATCTACTATAACACATAAGTCCTGAAATCCCAGTGACTTAATATGATAAAAACTTTTCTTTTCTTAAGTAAGGTCCTAATGATTCAGGGACAGTCCCTTGCCATCTTATAATTATAATTACTTATTTTCATATCTGTTTCCACTAGATAGTGAACTTCATAAGACAGGGAACTTGCTTTATCAATCTGTGTAAATTCACCACTGTGCCACACATATGGTCAATATTGTTTTTTTTTTTTTTCATTATTAAAGTAAATAACAAATGAAGAAAAAACAGGAGAAGGAATGGTGATTAAAAAGAAAGAAGGAACCTTGGCAGAAAGGGTTAATATTTTAATCCTATTGCAGAAGTAAAGAATGACACCTTCATGCCCAGGGCCTTAGAGTCCTTTGCTTCCAGCCAGTGGATGGGACAAGAGAACAAGAATCACACATAGGAGGCTTTTATGAGCAGAGCCTGGAAGTGGAGCATATATTCCTGCCCACAGCCCATGACCAGGACTCAGTAACATGGCTATATCTAACTGTGAATGAGATTGAAATACCTAATGGAGCTGTGTGCCCAAGAGGAACAGAAAATAGGGCTGAGAGTAACTGTTTAGCCTGTATCCCTGTCCGTAGCACAGAGTAGATGTTTGAACATGGTAGGTATGTTTTTACAGATTTCAAACCAAGTGCTTTCAAAAGTTTCCAAACAGGCCAAATGCCGAGGCTCATACTGATTATTTTCTCTCTCTCACTTCTCTGAGGGCCCCAGCAAACTTGGGGGTCAGAAAGTTCTCTGGCAGGAAACAATGTCCTTTGTTCCAGCCCTTGGGGAGACTGCCTACAACACCCACCAAATCTACTTGGAAACACCTACTTATCTTTTTTATTTAATTGTTGTAAAAATACAGGGAACACCACATTTACCAAGCCAACATCTTTCACATATACAATTTAGTGACATCAATTACATCAGTCATGTTGTACAACCATTACCAATATCCTTTGCCAAATTTTCCAACCCCATTAAAAAAAAAAAAAAAAACCTCAGTGCTTCCTAAACAATAATTTCCCTATTCTCCCTCCATTCCACCCCTGAAAACCACTATAAAACTCTGATACATATTTACCTATTCTATGTACTTCATATTAGTGAGATCATACAATATTTGTTGTTTTGTGATAGACATTTCCCTCAACATAATGTTTTCAAAGTTCATCCATGTTGTAGTGTGTATCAGAACTTTATTTTTCTTTATGGCAGAATAATATCCCACTATATGTATGTACCCAAAACCAAAACCCATTGCGGTCAAGTCGATTTCGACTGTACCACATTTTATTTATCCATTCCGTCTATTGATGGGTATCTGGGTTGTTCCACCTTATCTTTTCAGATTCAGCTCAAAGCTCAGTTCTTCATTAAAGGTTTCTCTAATCAACCTTCAGTGAGTTACTGAAGCCTCCATCTGTGCAATCACAGTGTCTTTCTTACTTCTTGTGCAGCCCTGCTACCTTACTGTGGGGTTTCTAAATCTCAGCACTATTTATACTTTAGATTGGATGATTCTTTGCTGTGGGGGACTAGACTCAATTATAACATGTTTAGCAGCATCCCATTATAGTAGTACTTCCTCCCAGTCATGACAATCAAAAATGTCCCCAAACAATGCCTACTATCCCATGGGAGAAATAATTGCCCCCAGGTGAAAACTACTGTTCTATTATAATTACTTATTTTCATGTCTGTTTCCAGTACAGTCAACATTATGAGAATAGGGAACTTGTTTTTATCTATCTGTGTAAATTCACCACAGTACCAGACATATAGTAAATATTGTCAATTTTTTTTCATTACTAAAGTAAATAACAAATGAAAGAAAACAGGAGAAGCAATGGTGATTAAACAGAAAGAAAGAACTTTGGTAGAAAGGGTGAATATTTTAATCGTATTGCAGTGGTAAAAAGTCAATATACAGTATTAAAGGATTAAAATAACAGCCTTTAGTTTGGGTTAAAGAGCCCAAAATAATCTTTCTAATTCTTTATCTATAGCTAGCCCCTTGTTTGGGGATATGCAAGAACTCAGTCATCTTTAAGACTTCGAACTTTCTTTAGCTGGCAGCTCTTCACAGATTTGCATAAGTGATTGAAGAAGGTGATGAGAAGATGGGAGGGAAGGAAAATGCACCCATACCAAATATTTCTCTAAGGGAGATTTCATTTCATATTTTTGTTACTACACTACCATTACTCAATTTGAGGCTAATGACTTGCTTGTGCTGAAGGAAGGTTGTCATTAAAACCAAACGCTACCAATGGTGATGGGTATGGTTAATGAAGAAGTGTCCTTGGGAGGACTCCGGCAAGATGGCGGTCTAGGCAGAAGCACCACGCCGTCCCTCCACAACAAAGATCCGAAAAACTAAGCCAAACAGAGAATCAACAATC
>NW_004444254.1:725280-754326 GCF_000243295.1 Trichechus manatus latirostris
AAAAAAAAAAAAAAGAAGTGTCCTTGGATTTGTCTACATTGTGTCCAGCTTCTTTGTGGGTGGCTGGACCACGGCATCCGTCAAATTGGACAATGTAAAAGTTGTCAGAGGCAAGGGCAGGAGCAAGCTTGCCTATAAAATGTAAAAGTAAATACAATTTGGAGTCCACAGATAATGACATTAAAACCATATATTGAGAAACAATGCTCCATAAATAATATCTCATTTTATGCATGGTCTGGTTCTGTGAGCAAAGGCACTTACAGACAAATTAAGAATGTTTGTATAAGGAGACATTCCAGGATAGGAAAGCTTAGAGACATAATAGGGTTCTTCTCCTATAATATTCCTGCATGTGCAGGAATCATCAAGTCGTCACTGCATCTGGGGTTTGGAGAATGGGGAACTGATGCAACATATTGCTCTGGCTGTTGCTTTTGTTGTTAGTAATAAACTGTCTTTATCTCTGACCCAGAGGTCTCATGTTTTCTGCATATATGTGACAGTAGGGTACAATATCAGACCCTTTACAGTTTCTGACATTGCACTATATTCTAAGTTCTTAATCTCTTCAGTCATTCACTGAAGAGCACCTATCATGTGTCAGCAAATCCTCTAAATTTTGGGGAAATGACATTAAGTAGAAAAAAATCCCTGCTTTAATAGAGCTTGCATTCCAAGAGACTAGCAAACAATAAACAATTAAACAAGTTGAAGAGCCAAAAGAGCTAGATGGTGATGACTTCTGTGAAAGAAATCTAACAGTATAATGTGGCAGACAGTGACTTGATGGGTCAGGGGGGCAGTGTAGACTGTTGTTGTTTTTGTGTGCTGTTTAGTCAATTCTGACTCATAGCAATCCCCATGTGACAAGGTAGAACTGCCCCATAGTGTTTTCTAGGTTGTCATATTTATGGAAGCAGATCGCCAGATCTTTCTCCTGCAGAGCCACTGGGCAGGTTCGAACCTGCAGACACCTTTTCAATAGTGGGATACTTCTCCATAAATAAGAGCAGTCTAAAGAGATCCTCTTCTCATCTGTAAATAACTTTATCAGATCCTGCTCAAGTCATGGTTTTCATAGTTTAACTAAGGAAAAAGTCCCAAAAGTTTGAATAAGCAACATCTCACATCTGAACAGAATACAAACCTGTTTGACTTCTCAACTTTGGCATCCAATAATTATCAGAGAGACAAGGGCATGCTTCACAGAATGCTCCTGGTGGGAAATGTTCTCTATTTCCTACTCTTTGACTCTGTCATAAGGCGGAAATAGCACTGACCATGTGGCAGAAAATATGGCTTTAAAATCTCTGCCCCTTCTCTAATGAGCTGTGTGATCTTTGGAAGAGCTTCAGAAGCAAGGCTCAACTTTCTCAACTATAAGAGAGGAATATTAAGAAATTCACGACAAGTTGTTGAGAGCAATAAGTGAAACAAGATAATAAATATAAAATTGTTTAAAACAACCAAACCAGTTGCTGTTGAGTCAGTTCCAACTCATGGCAACCCCATGTGTTGCACAGTAGAATGGTGCTCCATAGGATTTTCAAGGCTGTGACCTTTCAGAAACAGATTGCCAGTCCTTTCATCCAAGGAGCCTCTGAGTAAGTTCAAACCAGCAACCTTTCAGTTAGTAGTCAAGTGCTTAACCACTCACACCACCCAGGGACTCGATACAATTTAGACCTCAAAAAGCACTACATTATTTTATTCTGTTCAATATATATGATTCTCCAGTTGTTTGCCTCTGAAATATTTGTTTTCTTCAGAACTAAAACCATGCTTTGGGTAACATGTCTTCTCTGCATTTATTATTAGGGAATTTAATAATAATAACCACCATTCCCCTGTCAGTTTGTTGTACTGTGGTAGCTAGCATGTTGCTATGATGCTAGAAGCTAAGCCACAGGTATTTCAAATACCAGCAGGTTGACTCAGGCTGGGAAGGTTTCAGTAGAGCTTCCAGACTAAGACAGACTAAGAAGAAAGACCTGAAGATATACTTACAAAAATTAGCCAATGAAAACCCAATGGATCACAACAGAATATTGTCTAATATAGTGCTGGAAGATGACTCCACTAGGTTGGAAGGCACTGAAAATACACAGTGGCCACAACAATACACTCAAACATACCAACAATCATGAAGATGGCGCAGGATTGATCAATGTTTCATTCTGTTGTACATGGGGTCTCCATGAGTCAGAGCCAACCAGATGGCAACTAACAATAACAAAAGTAACAAAAAACATAATTAACAAGTTCTTACAGTAAGAACAATTCAAACAAGCAAAGAGGAAAACAGGCTATCTTTCTCTAGTTTACCTGTTGCCAGTTGAGTCAATTCCAGCTCATGGCAACACCACATGTGTTAGAGTAGAACTGATGTACAGGGTTTATTTGTTTGTTTGTTTTTTATTACAAATTTCCGTTTTATTTCAAGGAATTATTTTCAAAGGCTTTGGTAGGTAACATTATTTAATTTTTTAAAGTATTTTTTGTTGTGGTTGTTGAGACTATAACAGCAGAACATACACCAATTCAACAAGTTCTACATGTACAATTCGGAGGCATTGATACATTCTTCAAGTTGTGCAAACACTTGCACTCTCTTTTTCCAAATTGTTCATACCTCATTAACATAAAGTCACTGCTCCCTAATTTTCCTATCTAATCTTTCAAGTTGCTGTTGTCAATTTGTTCCCATATACATAATTCTTAAAAGAGCACAATGCTGAAGGCAAACATTCTTTACTAGCTAAGCTAAACTACTGATTAGGGGTTTCACAGCTGATTAATGTAATTGCTGTCAATAAGTTGTACACCTGTAAAAAGCAGAATGAGCAAAAGTTGTGTGATAGATATATTTACAACAATAACAAAACAAACAACAAAAAAAGAGCAGCTGCTGAGTTTGCTTATGTACAACCAAACACCTCATGAGATTTGGTTTCTTGATTTGAAAGTTTAGGTCATGGTTTCATGGGACATCCCAGTTAATTGGCCTAATATCATGTTTACTGCTTCTGTTCTACCTCCCAGTTCATGGTGTAGTGCCTGGGGTCTTAAAAGCTTGCAAGAAGCCATCCAAAATACAACAATTGGTCTCTATTCATCTGGAGCAACAGAGGTAGAAGGAAAATCAGGAACACTAGAAAGAAAAGGAAGGTGTGGCTAATTGCCTCCATGACTTACTGCTTATTTTGTGATGAGACCAGAAGAACTGGATGGTGACTGGCTAATATTACTGAAGGTTTTGATCAAAGATTCTACAGAAGAATCCTGACCAAAAAGGAGAAAATGCAATCAAAATTTCAAATTATCATAGAATCCAGCCTTTCTGGAGCCATGGAGGCTGGAGGAACCCCCAAAACTACTGCCTTGAGATCTTAAACTAAAAATATCCCCTAAAGTCTTCTTAAAACCATAGGGTTTTCAATGGCTGTAATCTTAAAGAAGTAGATTGCCAGACCTTTCTTCTGTGGTGTCAATTGGTAGATTTAAACCACCAATCTTTCAGTTAATAGTCCAGTGCAAATCACTTGCACCACTCAGGGTCCTCTTCCCTAGTTTAATTTTACTTATTTTAGAATAACTTATAATGGCACAAGACAAAGGTCAATTAGTCTACATCCCTACTTTGGTAAATGTGTCACCAGAGTGTCTGTATTGCTACTACAGCTAATGACCAAAGTTTAATTTAGGGGTATTGATTTCCTAGATTTTCAGCATTCATCTCTACGCAATATTTCATTCTTTAAAAAATAGATTTAAAAATCTGAACTTCACTTAAAGTGCTAATTATGTTTAAAAAATGTTGACTTCTTTAAAAAAGAGTTCAAAAGAAGCATTAGACACAACCAGATACTTTGCCATTAATTCTTGAACATAATTACTATTTAATACAACCCAAATTTCCTACTTAAATTTCAATATAACCTTTTTTACTAACTTATCCTAAATCCTTATGTCAGAGTTATCCTTCTCTCCTCTACTCTACCAAGCCAGTCTTAATCAAAGGTCCTGAAACATCAGTCCTTGCAAATTTTCAGAGTAGAGTTGTTGGTGTGTGTGTGTTTTGAAATTATTTTGCTAGTCTTCCTTTTTTTTTTTTAGGTTTTTATATTTTTTATCATCCTTAATCATCTGATGAAGGGTTAAATAAACAAGAGAGAGCCTCTGCACTCTAAATTTCTGTTTCCCTCGTTTCCTTGTCTCCTGCATTTTGAACAAAAGTAGAAACAGGAATTTAAGTATGCCTGATAGACTGAGAGATCCTTGAGGGTTAGGACCGTGTCTTGTTGCCTTTATATCCCTAGTACATAGGCAGGGTCCAGCATATCACTGGAAAGAAATATTTGACAAATGGATGGATGGGTGGACAGATAAGGAAATCTCACTATGACTTGTTCTGCTTTATTAGAAAACTTTTTATATGACCACCTATCTTTGCATATAAATTTTGTATCCCTTATAATTGATGGGTCTAGGATGAAACAAAAATGTTGGGTGAAATAATTTCATTATCAGTGAACTTAATCATAACATCTAATATGAACTTGTCTAGGACACAGGGCTTAGATCTACAAAATTCTCAGCTTATGCCGTAAACAGATTTATAAAAGGACCAGTACCTGGTCTAAAGAAAACAAATTCTAAATAACATTTAAACAAACAAACAAAAATGATGAGGTGGTTTCTGCAAATGGAAACATGAAATGGTTTTACTATAGGAGGCAGTATAGATGCCGGTGAGGATAAGGATTCTGGAACAGACAGCAAGCTTTGACTCCTGGCTCCACCCACTTGCTACTGTGTGACCCTGGGCAAGTTATTTAATTTCTCTGTGCTCCATCTATAAAACAGATAATAACTGTAACTTATCTCATCAGGTTGCTGTGAGGGTTAAATGAGTTAAATGAGTAATTACATGTGAACTCTTAGAATAGTACCCAGCACATAGCAAGCATTCAGTTAGTGTTGGCTATTTTATTGTTTTTATGAGAAATTGCAAAAACCTGGGTGATAAAGAGCTAAAAATACTTTAATGAAAATAATTGCTCACTAAACTAAGTTCAGGAGTCCCTGGGTGGTACAGATGTTTAACGCTTTTGGCTGCTAACCAAAAGGTTGGACGTTCGAGTCCACCCAGAGGCACTATGGAAGAAAGGCCTGATGACCTGCTTCTGAAAATCAGCCACTGAAACCCCTATGGAGCACAGTTCTACTCTGACACACGTGAGGTCACCATGAGTCGGAATCAACTTGATGGCAAATGGAAACTACGTTCAACTTCTCCTTTACCAGAAGCAGCCTAGCAACACCTTCTAGCTCAGTAGATGGGGGGAAAAAAACCCACCATGAAGCGAGGTGTCATATTAGATCCCTATAACTCTGGCTACTTTTTTACCTCTCCAGTAGCTATAAATTAAATTATTTCCCAGCCACAAGTATCATCAAGTCTTCACACTCACCTTCCAATAAGGCATCATTGACACTGCCATTAGACAGACTTAGTTTAAATGACGTCTAATAGTGTCACTCCCCACCTCAAAATACTTCAGCAGTGTGCCATGACTATAATCTGTGCTTAGAGTTTTCCAGTCATGCCTTACTCCCTTATAGCTCTGGGGATTTTTATGTGCCCCTCTTACTATGTGGGATGAACTCCCCCAACTGTGTTTATTTATTTATTTATTTTTTGCTTAGCCAATAGGTACCCCTCTGCAAGTGTTAAACATTCTCCAGGATGCCTCCCCTGACTCACCAGTACACTGACTGGCTTTAACAGCAAAGTTCATCAGTTGTGATTACAATTGTCTGTTAACCAGCTTCTCTTTCTCACTAGTCTGTGAGGGCTTTGAAGAAGGGATCCAAGTCTAGTATATAGCTGTGTCCCCAATGTCTATCCCAGTGCAGGGCACTTATTAGGAACACAGTGATCATTTGTTGAAGCATGAATTACTTTATCCCAAAGGAAATGAGCAAGGGAGCTGGGCACAGGGAATTCTCACCATGGGAAAGACACAAGTCAGGTGCTTTCCTGTTTCTGGATCTGTACCATCTTCAAGGAGTCCTGGGGTGGTACAAACAATTAACGTGCTCAACTGCTAACGGAACTGTTGGAAGTTTGAGTCCATCCAGAGGTGCCTTGGAAGAAAGGCCTGGTGATCTACTTCTAAAAAATTAGCCATTGAAAACCCTATGGAGCACAGTTCTACTTTGACACACATGGGGTTTCCATGAGTCAGAGGCAACTTGAATGAAACTGGTTTTTGTTATCTTCACATCTTCAAATATGGAAAACCACACACGTATTCCTCATATGGACCTGTGTCATGGTATGAAGTACAATCAGGTAAGGTTCATACAAGTTATAAACTATACCCCATGAGTGTTGGCAAGTTTCTTATCTCTCTAATTTCTTCTAAGAACCCACGCCCCACCAACCTTCCCACCTTCCGACCCACAACGGCAACACCTCTCTTGGGGAACCAAAGACATCCTAGAGCAACTGATTACAGCTGATCAACAATCTTTATCACTGCCTGGAAATAGGTTCATTATAGTGGAGATTAATCAGAAGTTTTCTGTATAATCTACATTCATCCAGCTCAAAGGTGGCCTAAATTAACATTAAAAATCATTTTAATATTCACCTCATAGCCATAACTGGTTTGGAAATGTCTTCTCCTAATGAATTGGGACAAAGGGACCTTAAGAAATTTGCATCAGGAAGTGAATTAATTGCAGAGTAGACTACCAAATCTATAACACTAGTATCAATATTCTTGTAGATTATAAGCATTTAGATGCATTTTTTAAAAATTTATTTTACAAAATAACTCAAGTATAAAAAATAAAATAGAGGATTTAAAGCAGATAGTCACATGCACATTTTATAGATTTAACCCATATTAACATTTTACATATTTGTTCCTAGATCCTTTTTAAACACCCGTGCACGCGCACACACACACACACACACACACACACTAAGACATGCTCAGTTAGATACTTTCTATTCCTATCTGCCTCCCCATTAACACTATTTAACGATAATATATTTAGATCATGTCACTTTTTTTTAATGTTTACTACATTATGTTTGTATCCATAATCAGCTCACATTTTAGTATCCTGTACTCACCTGCATAGCTGCCTGTACTATCTTGCTTCTTTCTCTTTTCATCTCTCCTTTCCAATCCCTGGCTTGTTTCTGGAAGCAAGTATGTTGCCAAGCTCAATAGTGCCAAGCGGTGACATTAGGACTAACTTCCTAATCCAACTTCCTTTCTTCCCCCTCATAGAGATCATGAAGGCCAACTTCACTGGTTCCCTCGCTCTTTCCCCAACAGACAGACCCTGTCTTTCACACATACCCATATTTGTCCTCCATAGCCCTCCTCTCTTCTTTTTCCAACCCATGCCCAATAATCTCAGAAAAAGATCTTTCCCACTCTTCATTTCATTTTGGATCCATTCCTGACAAGTGACAATAAGCATGGCCAATAAAAGTGAGAGTTGTTTTAAGCATGCATTCACTTCTGTTACCAAAAACAGAATGGCATAGCTTTAAAAGTAAAATAATAATAAAGAAATAAAGACTACATACTCTGACGTCCTTGCAAACTCCCAGAAATTCACCTTAGAATTTTAGTTACTGCCATCTGTTTCCCCATCGTCTTTATTATACATTTTTTTCATTAAATGAGCATAATTTTTCTATTTTTATAATTTGCTGTGCACACATGATCAATATCAGCACCATTTTCTACTGTTATTCATAGAGAATAAGAAGTTCTTAGCCACTATGTGAGTTAAATAGTTTGTTTTTTTGGTTGTTGTTGTTATGTATACTGAAAACCTACAGTTAATCCAAAACATTTTTCATATGGTGAAATATCTGGGAGATTGTCTGAGTGAAGGCCTTGTCCATGCATGTAGAGCACACATCCCACAGCCAATAGGTATTTGTCGCGTTATTACTGCCATAGCTGTTATTGCTACTATTGTCAATGGAGACCAAGCGAGGGACTGTGATACAGAACAATAATGTACCCCTTAATAATGCAAATTCAAACATTATATGATCAGTGATCATGGCCATCTTCTGCTAGTCAGCCTAGCATTTCATTTACACACAATTATGCAACCCTGGGGTACATACGATTAGCTATCAGACCCTGTTTTTAGCACCATGGTGTTCTGGGGTGCCTGGCTCCTGCCTCTGCCCATCCTAACCAAAATGACCTTTACTCTCCTCTATCCGCTTCTGCAGTTCACTTAGATATATTTTCTTTAAAACATGCTCAACTCTCCCCATAAATATTCAACAAGAAGGAACACAAAAGATATGTGGAAGTTAATAAATTCTTTGAGTTAGAATCACAGAATTCCAAAGCTAGAGTAAAAACTCCCCAGTTGCACGGCTGAAGAAACTAAAGTTAACTTCCATAAAGTCACATGACTCATTAGTGGTAGTACCAGGGCTAGAACCCAGTCCCCCTGATTCCCATTTCCCAACCCTTCTCAATGGCCTTGGTCTTCGGTAGAGCTGCCCAGGGCCTACTGGTCAGTGCTTTCTCCCAGAGCGCTACAGTAACCAGCAATGATTCCTGAGTCAAAAAGACAGGTCCATGATTAACTTTTTACCCTCCTCTGTTGTTGTTGTTAGTTTCCATTGAGTCAGCTCCGACTCATGGCCACCTTATGTACAACCAAACGGAACATTGCCTGGTCTTGCGCCATCTTCTTGATTTTTTTATGTTTGAGCTCATTGTTGTGGCTATTGTGTCAATCTATCACATTGAGGGTTTCCCTTGTTTTCACTGACCCTCTACTTTCCCAAGCATGATGTTCCCTTCCAGGGATTAGTTTTTCTGATGATGTGTTCAAAGTAAGCAAGACAAAGTTTGGCATTCTCGCTTCCAAGGAGCATTATTTTATTTTTTCTAAGACTGGTTTGCTCATTCTTTTGGCAGTTCATGGCATACTCAATATTCTTCACCAACACCACAACTCAAATGCATCAATTCTTCTTCTGTCTTGGGAATTCACCCTCCTCTAACCTTCCTCCAAGCCCCCTCCCCAAAGACTACTGGGATACTAAAATCACCATTTACTATCTCATGTTTGGATTCAAATTGTTAGGGTGCTTATCTTTTCTATACACAGAAAATCACCGAAGTTGATGTCAGGCCGACCTGGGTTGGATCTGCCTCTTCCAGTACGAGCTGAGCAGAAGCACACTTACCATGGAGCTGAAGAATCTTAAGCCCTAGTGTCCCTTTCTTGAATGGACCCCTTCCATAGCCCTGTACTTAAATTCGTATTCATATTGTTTCTCTTAAAAAGGGCCCCTCAAATAGTATAACCTTCAAGCCCCACAGAACCTGGAGCTGCCCTCTTTTAGCTGCATAAACTTGGCAAAACCATTATTGCTCTAACATCAGGTTTTTCATCAGTCAAATTAGGATAATAATCCTTACTTTGTAGCAGGGATGTGCAAATTAGCTCTTTTAGTGTGTGTCAGGTTTCTTATTACAGTACTTGACATATAGTAAATCCTCAGTGAACTGATATTGTCATCACTGACCTTCTAGTCTTGCCTGGGAGACAGTAAGTGGAAGCTCAGAGTTTCTAAGATCCATGTCCAACATTAATTAGGGAAACAATCAGAGGCAAAGGCCTGGGTACTGGCCTAAGAAAGAGGCCCTGAAATTACTTTGTGCACACGCATTAGCATTGAAAAAGAACATTCCAGGAGTGGAAGATAAAGCTAGAATACTATCTCCTCCTGTAAATTGCTGAATAGAGCTGTCTGTCTATGCATCACTACAGGATCAACCTTTTTAGGGGTGTTCACCCATCCATTCCATCAATGAACCAGTTCAATTTTACTAAACTGCCTCCTTCAATTTTTTTGGTAGAAACGCCATAATCTTAAGGTGTGGCTTTCACTCTTTAGAATGTCAGGTAGGGGGGTGCAAATTTTGGGAGACCCTATTAATTTCCAAAACTGGCATTCTTCCACTAACCACTCAACCTCCTCAATTTTCTTGTCCATCATGTGGCTACGATAAGGGAGAAAAGACAGAGCTGTCTTGCACATTGCCAAAGGAAAAAATATTTAGGTGGAGACCAGATTATTTATTTGTGCAGATGAAGGAGGAGAACAGGTTTCAGGGGTGAAAGCTTTTTTAGATCTAGCAATAGCAGCTGGCTGGCCGAGATATTGATCATTTTGTTCTTACATTGGTCCATTTGCATGCATGGGAGCAGGAGGCAAGTGGCAGAGACATCTGTCAGTTGTGTGTTTCCATAATGTTCCCCCATTCTTCACCCCTTCTGTGGTTTTTCTCTGCATTTAGAAAGTCACTGAGAAATGTTAATGGTCTGGTGGAAAACTAGCGATTGGGGAATGACGAATGGGCAAGGAGCGAAATAAGGGTGTGCAGCTAATGATTTCCTACAAGTGATGATTAAACATCGTTCATCCATCTCTCAGCACCTAATTCACCCCAAGGCTGATTTATGGAAGACACCCTCACATACGGTTATTGCAGTTTTATTAGGAGGGAACAATTTAGCCGTGAGAGGTAGTCTGCCCATGCTTCTCATTTTCTTCTAGCCCAAGAAGAAAGAAATGATAAAACGTAAAGAACAACCAGGGCCTCATTCTCTTAATACTAAAAAGACAAAATAGCATAAGACAAAGACCACTGAAGAGGAAGGCAATCATCAGTGGGATAAAGTTTATGATGGTAAAGTCATTACCTTGTACCAGACATCACAGAATGTTCCTACAGTTCCTATAAATGGAAACCCGCTGCTGCTATTTCCATCCATCTAAAAATAACTGCACACCTCATTTTGCCAAACGTCAGAATGCCTGCCTTTACTCTGCTCTAACAAAGGTTATAAGGTTACCAAAGCCAAAAAAACCTTTGCCCTCAAGTCGATTCCAACTCATAGCAACCCTATAGCTGCCAACCTTTTGGTTAGCAGCCTAAGCTCTTAATCACTGCACCACCAGGCCCCCTTATAGGGTTGCTATGAGTCAGAAGGTTACCCTAAGTACCCAGAAATAATGTGGGAGTGCTATTGATAGGGAAAATGATAATACTCAATGCTATTCTTGTGGGCAAAGAGAAATTAGAATCATGTGAAGATCATCCAAAAAAATGTACAGTCATCATGATTATCTCCTTCCTGAGAAAAAATCTATTTGCTTGTTTTCTAACAATTAATAATTTTAGCATCCTCTAAGATACTAGATCCAGACTTTCTATGAACGTCTAGATGTCACTGAAAACCATAACTTTCTAACAATGGATATCTCATGGCATGTTGCAAACTGGGACTGTATCTGTGATTTTGGGAAGAAAGCCAAGGAAGTCAGTTAATATTTATTAATGCCCTAAAAATATAGTAATAGATAGTAATTCCTTAATTATATAAGAGCTAACATGTATTAGATACATAGTGGATGCCCAGCACTATGCTATGTACTTTGCATAGATAATCTTGTTTAATGCTTCTCAACCTACATGGAAGTTGTTATTATCCTTTCTGTTTTACAAGTGAGGAAACACAAGGAAGCAAAATAATTTGCACAAGATCACATATCTATTAAGCAGTATTTTCTCTGAAAAAGTATGATGCCAGAGCTGAGTTTTTAGCCATTATTGTTGTTTGGTACCATTGAGTCGGTTCCAACTCATGGTGACCCTGTGTACAACAGAACGAAACACTATGTGGTCCTGTGCCATCCTCACAATCATTGCTATGTTTCAGCTCATTGTTGCAGCCACTGTGTCAATCCATCTCATTGAGGGTCTTCCTCTTTTTCACTGACTCTCTCTACTTTACCAAGCATGATATCTTTTTCAGGGACTGGTCCCTCCTGATAACATATCCAAAGTACATGAGACGAAGTCTCACCACCCTCACTTCTAAGGAGCATTCTGGCTGTACTTCTTCCAAAACAGATCTGTTCATTCTTCTGGCAGTCCATGGTATATTCAATATTCTTTGTCAACACCATAATTCAAAGGCATTGATTGTTCTTTGGCCTTTCTCATTCGTTTTCCAGCTTCTGTGTGCATATAAGGTAACTGAAAATATCTTGCCTTGGGTCAGGCGCACCTTAGTCCTCAAAGTGTTAAAAAACATTTTTGCTTTTTAACACTTTAAAGAGGTCTTTTGCAGCAGATTTGCCTAAAGCACTATATCTTTTGATTTCTTGACTGCTGCTTCCATGGGTGTTGATTGTGGATTCAGGTAAAATGAAATCCCTGACAACTTCAATCTTTTCTCCCTTTATCATGATGCTGCTTATTGGTCCAATTGTGAGGATTTTTGTTTTCTTTATGTTTAGGTGTAATCCATACTGAAGGCTGTAGTCTTTGATCTTCATCAGTAAGTGCTTCTTCTTCCTCTTCTTTTAGCCATATAGTGTATCAATTCCCTGTCAGCTTTCTCCTTTAACATTCAGTTTTTACTAACTTAAATAAGCACAAGTTAATCTTATAGTATTTTGGATTAAATATTGAATTCTGAACTCTATATCAAGAAGACAAAATAAAAAAAAATCTTTCGATTCACAGAAATCTGTATCAACCATGATCATGCTCCCTACCTTCATATACTGCTAGTTAAACTCCAACAGAAGTGGATTCTTGGCACCTGGATCAGAACAAGTCAAGTGTTGACTGAGTCACCCCTAACATCATCCAGAGCATTCATTCAAACTTTCAACAAATACCCACTGAGCACCTAAATGACTACAATGGTGTGCAAAAGCAGACTTGTTCCCTGTCAGTATGAAGCTTATACTCTAGAGAAGGAGACAGATATTAATCAATTAATCACAACACAAAATGTAAACAGCTGTGACCAGTGTTAAAAAGGAAGTACATGGTACTATGGGAGTATATGAGGCATAGGTGACTCTGTGGTAGAGTTCTTGCTTTCTTTGCAGGAGACCTCAGTTCAATTGCTGACCAATCCACCTCATGTGCAGCCACCACCCATCTGTCAGTGGAGACTTCTGTGTTGCAGTGATGCTGAACAAGTTTCAGTAGAGCTTCCAGACTGAGAGACTAGGAAGAAAGTCCTGGCTTTCTATTTCTGGAAATTAGACAGTGAAAACTCTGTGGATCACAACCATTTGATCTGCAGCTGATCATGGGAATGGGGCAGGACTGGATGGCATTTTGTTCCTTAGTGCATGGGGCCATAATTCGGGAGCCGACTCAATGGCAGCTAATAACAACTGCATGGGAATATATAATACTGTCCAAACTATGCTAAAACCAAAAAACCAAATCCATTGCCATCCAGTCAATTCTGACTCATAGCAACCTTATAGGATAGAGTAGAACTGTTCCATAGGATTTCCAAGGAGCGGCTGGTGGATTTGAACTGCTGACCTTTGGGTTAGCAGCCAAGCTCTTAACCACTGTGCCACCAGGGCTCCCCAAACTATGCTAGGGGCTAGGAAATGTTTCCTTGAGGAAGTAGAATTGAAATAAGAAAGAAGAGTAGATGTTAACTAGAGGGGTGGGCGGTAAGAAATTTCTGGGCAAAGAGACTGTGCAAAGACCTTGTAGCAGAAGGGAGCTTAGAGTGTTTGAGAAATGAAAGAAAGGCCAATGGAGATGGAGCACAAGAAACAAAGGGCCTCATTGTACCCGATGAGACAGAGGGAGACACAGGGTGTGGACTGGGGTGGGATTTGAAGGCCACAGTAAAATTTTTGGCTTTTATCACAGAAGCATAAGTAAGCCATGGGGATCATGGTACTGGAGTCAGAATGCATGGATAGCACTTCAGAAGCCCTGATGATTGTCTTGAGACACCCCATACCTTAAGCAAAGAAGAGGAATTGCTAATCCCTGTATCAGAGATGGGGCTATGAGAGGCTCCATGAAGCAGAATGAAGTCCCTAGAATCACTCGTCTTACAATTAAAGGTCAGATCCAGAAAGGGAATCTGGGTTTCTAAAATTCAGATCTGCATTTATTCCCTGCTTTTCTATGGTAAAACAGAAAAGTCCCATCGATGGCAGAATCACTCACAGTTCAAGACTAGAAACTACAAATCAGCTTAACCCGTTGCCATGGAGTCATTTCTGAATCTTAGTGACCCTATAGGACAGACTAGAACTGTCCCATAGGGTTTCCAAGGCTGTAACCTTTACAGAGGCAGATTGCCACATCTTTCTCCTGTGGAGGAGCTGGTGGGTTGGAACAGCTGATCTTTTGGTTAGCAGCTGAGTGCTTTAACCACTGTACCACCAGAGTTCCTCTACAAATCAGCTTAGAGGGGCAAGATGGGCAAGATAAGAAAGCTAGAGGGAGAAAAAAATGGAAAGCCTGAGGGACTAGCAGGACACAGCCAAGGCAACTCCCTAGAATGGAGAAAATGACAGTAAAGTATGGAGATACAAGGCCATTTGTTATTTAAATGAAACACATCCATTTTCTTTTCTTTGTTACAAGGGCACTCCAGTGCTCTGTGAACCTTGGCCAAGGCACGCATCTCTCTGAGCTTTGGTGTTCTCCTCTGTAAAATCAGAGTTAGTAAATCCTTCCCAATATTGTTACTGAGAGGGTAAAATCAAATGGCAACAGAAAGCGCTTTTCACTTTAGCAGTTGTTCGGTGAAAATTAGGTCACTCTTCTTTCTAGTTCATAGCAGGACATTAAGGTGGATAGCTTAGGAAGTGTTAGCGTACACAAAGCACACATCTCACAGCCAATAACTTATCTGTAGAATACAACATTCTTTAAAGAGATGGAAAAAATAATCATTAACTTTATATAGAAAGGGAAGAGGCCCCAGATAAGTAAAGCATTATTGAAGAGGAAGAATAAAATAGGAGGAATCACACTACCTGACCTCAGAACCTACTATACAGCTACAGTAGTCAAAACTGCCTGGTACTGGTACAACGACAGATAAACATTCACCAATGGAACAGAATCGAGGACCCAGAAGTAAATCCATCCACCTATGGTTACCTGATCTTCGACAAGGGCCCAAAGTCCATCGAATGGGGAAAAGACAGTCTTTTTAATAAATGGTGCTGGCAAAATTGGGTGTTCATCTGCAAAAGAATGAAACAAGACCCATACCTCACACCATACACAAAAACTAACTGAAAATGGATCAAAGACCTAAGTCTAAAACTAAAAACTATAAAGATCATAGAAGAAAAAATAGGATCAATGCTAGAGACCCTAATACACGGTATTAACAGGATACAAACCATAACTAACAACATGCAAACTCCAGAAGATAAACTAGATAACTGGGATCTTCTAAAAATTAATCACTTATGCTCATCAAAAGACTTCACCAAAAGAGTGAAAAGAGAACCTACAGACTGAGAAAAAATTTTTGGCTATTACAAATCTGACAATGTTTTAATCTCTAAAATCTACAGGAAAATCCAACACATCTACCACAAAAAGACAAATAATCCCATTAAAAAATGTGCAAAGGAAATGAACAGACATTTCACCAAAGGAGACATTCAAGCAGCTAACAGACACATGAGGAAATGCTCACAATCACTAGCCATTAAGAAAATGCAAATCAAAATCACAGTGAGATACCATCTCACCCCAGCATTACTGGCACGAATCAAAAAAACAGAAAATAACAAATGTTGGAGAGGCTGCCAGGAGACTGGAACTCTTATGCACTGCTGGTGGAAATGCAAAATGGTACAACCATTTTGGAAAATGATGTGGCACATCCTTAGAAAGCTAGAAATAGAAATACCATATGATCTAGCAATCCCATTCCTAGGAATATATCCTAGAGAAATAAGAGCTCTCACATGCATAGACATACGCACACCCATGTTCATTGCAGCACTGTTCACAATAGCAAAAAGACAGAAACAACCTAGATGCCCATCAACAGATGAATGGATAAACAAACAAACATACACACAATGGAATACTACACAACACTAAAGAACAATGATGAATCTGTGAAGCATCTCACAACATGGATGAATCTGAAGGGCATTATGCTGACCGAAGTCAGTCAGTCACAAAAGGACAAATATTGTATGAGACCACTACTGTAAAAACTCATGAAAAGGATTACACACAAAAAGAAACAATCTTTGATGGTTACAAGGGAGAGGAGGTGTGGAGGTGGTAAAACACTAAATAGACAATAGATAAGTGGTAACTACGGTGAAGGGTAAGACAGTACACAGTACTGGGGAAGCCAGCACAACTTGTTCAGGGTGAGGTCATGGAAGCGCCATGGGCAAATCCAAACTCCCTGAGGGACAGAATTGCTGGGCAGAGGGCTGTGCGGAACATGGTCTCAGGGAACGTCTAGCTCAATTGGCATAACATAGTTTATAAAGAAAATGTTCTACATTCTACTTTGGTGAGCAGCATCTAGGGTCTTAAAAGCCTGTGAGTGGCCATCTAAGATACTCCACTGGTCTCACCCCTTCAGGAGCAAGGGAAAATGAAGAAAACTAAGACACAAGGGAAAGACTAGTCCAAAGGACTAACAGATTACAACTACTATGGCCTCCACCAGACTGAATCCAGCACAACTAGATGGTGCCCAACTACCACTACTGACTGCTCTGACAGAGATCACAATAGAAGGTTCCTGACAGAGCAGGAGAAAAATGTAGAACAAAATTGTAACTCACAAAAAAAGACCAGACTTATTGGCCTGACAGAGACTGGAGAAACCCTGAGAGTATGGCCCCCGGACACCTTTTAGCCCAGTAATGGAGTCACTCCAGAGGTTCACCTTTTAGCCAAAGATTAGACAGAACCACAGGACAAAATGAGACTAAAGTGACACACTAGCCCAGGGGCAAGGACTAGAAGGCAGGAAGGTGCAGGAAAGCTGGTAATAGGGAACCCGAGGTCGAGAAAGGAGAGTACTGACATGTCATGGAGTTGTTAACCAATGCCATAAAACAATATATGTACTAACTGTTTAATGAGAAGCTAGTTTGTTCTGTAAACCTTCGTCTAAAGTTTAATAAAAAGAAATATCTGTAGAGTATTATTATTATAGTTGTTGTTGCTGTTGGTGTGATACAGAACAAAAATGCACCCTGCAAAAATAATGCAAATCCAAACATCATATGATCAGTAATTGCACCCATGTTCTGCTACTCGACCTAGCATTTCATTTAGGCACAATTATGCATCCCTGAGTGTATGTAATTAGATATCAGACCCTATTTTTAGTGCTGTGGTGTGAGAAGGGGAGGACCAATACTACCCACCTCTCCTACCTGCAGTTGTGCTGTTAGGTTAAAATTAGAAAGTTTTTGGAAGCAACCTTTGGTATTCTCTGGTTGCTTAGATTCAGCAGGAATAGCAGCATCAAGCTTTCATGAAGAATAGCCAAGCAGGACCATGCTCTTTCTGTGCAGCTTCAGATGCCAGCTTCTTTAGGTTAATCATGAATAAGCTTGCCTAGACATCCAGAGATGATTGAATTTATAAACGCAGAGAAAGTTTTATACTGCTTATAGTTATAGACCAACTCTCTGTCTAATGAATCATTTTTAAAACCCAATATATGGCACTCTCTGGGAAGCTACTGTTGCATAATTAGCTACAAGTGGAAGACGGAGAGAAAAAAAAAAAACATACTAACTGGATTCCAATTTGGTCAACACACCTTGGACTACAGCCAGAGGGAGCTTTCTAATTTGCCAATATTCTTGCTTGAAACCCTTAAGTGCCTTCCAATACCCTCTTGATAAAGTCAAAACTTCTACCATTATTTATAAGAAGGCTGTCTCTACTTCTCCATTCTCAACAAGTCTCTTCTGTCCACCCTCCAAGGTCCCGCCATATTGAACTGCTCTCCTTTAATGCACCCTGGGATGAGTCGCCTCCAGATATTCACACACGCTGCTCTCCCTACCTCCATCATAGTCTCCTCCTTAAGGACACAAAGTCCCACATCACTCCCCAGGGACCATGACAACCACCCTCAGAACTCCTACCCAGTCTCACATCTACATTTAGGAATCATATCCTCTGGAAAACCTTCTCCGGCTCCACTGATCAAGGTCAAATCCTTTCTACATGATCCCATAGAACCCTACATTTCCCTTCTTAATATATGCATCTCATGAAACTGCAATGCTTCTGTCCTCATCTGTATCTCCCACTGTAAGTCCTATAAGGAGGGGACTGTGTCCATCTTATTAACTGTGGTATCCCTGGTGCTCAGCACAGGGTATGTTCCTCTAGAAAATCTGTGCATGAATGAATGGACGCTAGAAAATGGATGTGAAGATTTCAGAGAAAACTTTACCTGGAGCCTGGGAATTTTGTAAGAAAATGGTTATGCAGTTTTGTTTACTTTTTTTTTTAATGGGGGTACTATTAGAATTTTGTGAGGGATACATCTCATTTTGTGGGCCTTTTCTGCATATTTTAGGAAGCTTATCATCCCTGGCCCCTAATGTTAATATTATCCCATTGCACCCTCTAGTTATCATAGCTAGCCAGTTTCTGTCTAGGTGACTCTGACTCACGGTGACCTCATGTGTGTCGGAGTAGAACAATGCTTCATTGTGTTTTCAGTGACTGATTTTTCAGAAGTCAATCACCAGGTCTTTCTTCCAAGGTGCATCTGGGTACACTCAAACCTCCAAACTTCTGATTAACAGCTGAGCACATTAACCATTTGTGCCAACCAGGGACTCCCCAGTGACCATGACAACCTAATATTGCCCGCCCCCCACCATCACTACATTTCCAAACACACTTGAGGAGTTGCTGTCCCTAACTGAGAAACAATAGCAGAGTAGCCAACACATCTGGCTTCCTGATTAAATGCTGTGGCCAGAAGAAAACTCAGCCTCTGACTGCCTTCTTTCATTGACACTTTAACAGATATCTCCTTATATGGGTTGCTGCTCAGTAAACAAATTCAGGTGTATCAGGGTGGGTTTACTGCCCAGCAGGAGCTTCTTCCCTCACACTGCCTCGCCCTTCCTTCTTAGGGGTGAAGCAAAAGTCCTGTAGTAGGACTCAGTTAATAACAGTATAATGCTGGTGACTCAAGCAGTGGCTGGGAAGAGATGAGAGTTAAAATCAAAGCACGGAGTCTCCGCCTTCAGCAGGCATACAGTCAGGTGGGAAGCACGTGAAGGTAAGCACAGAGGTGTGTAGCACAGAGGGCAGTCAGGGAAGAATGCCTGGAGGAGGCAAATTTTGAGGTCAATTTAAAACAAATGATACTTTATCTCTGAGAAATATAAAAGGTCTTTAAGAAATGCCATCAGTGCCCATTGCCTCTTGGAGAAGACAGGCAACCCAATTTGCTCTGGGATATTGACATTTTCTGGGCCTTTCCTGTAGTCTTTGCCCACTCTAAACCTAGTGGAGAGTGGCTGCCTTCAGGCTTAAATCATGAACTCTTGGTATTGCTAGTATCTCAACTACTTAGCTTTAATTTTAATCAGAAATTAAAATGAAACAGAGGACAGAATTTTCCCCATTTTCCATTCTATAGTGTATTGAATGTTTTCATTTTCATTTTGAACAGGGACAGGATGAACTGGCCTCTTCTCCTTTCCTCAGAGGCAGCCAAAAGCACATTAGGTCATGCATCCTCACTTTTATTTGCCTTCTTTTATCTTTCTCTCTCCTTCCCTTTTTCAATTTTGTCCTTTCCATGGAGCAGACACTAGTGTAAGAGACCATCATTTTCTGAAAATATTTTCTCCATCTGGTGTCTCTTCCTCAGACAAATATATTGATGATGCAATTTCCCAGGCCATCATTTTGCAAGGAAAGTCTTCTGATAAATCTCAAATTGCACATAATACAACCCCTCATTCTCTTTTGCTATGAAGGTGTCAAATGGGCTGCAGGGAAGAAAATGACATCAAAAGGCTAGAAGAGGAAAGGAAGGATATGAGAGAGAAAAGAGACAGAATGAGGAGAGCTGCAATCACCACGTAAAGAGAAGGGCAGACTGGGTTTTCTCTGGAGCTTGGTAACCCATTCAAGCTAAAAGGTCAGCACTGCTGAAAGGAGAATGCAAAAGGATAAAAGGATGGGAACAAAGAAACCACTTTATGTAGAGATATTAGTGCTGTCAGCTGCAATAAAACTGCACAGCCACAGTTGAACATCAGAATCAAAGACATCATTGGCGAGGGCCTTGCCCACACTTCCAGGATGTGAGGAGCACTTGGCCATTTGGGAGAGGTGTGTACATCAAAGCCCTGCAGGTAATTCTACCTGGGATTGCTGGGTTCAGAAATGCTTTGGACCCAAGATAAGGTGCAACAGAGTAGAAGTGTGTGCCCTCTTCCTGCCAACAACCCCACCCCTACACAATTCTCTCAATCCTTGAAATACTGCAGAGTAGGAGAAAAACACAGACATCAGAACCAACCAGAATAGTTGCCATCCAGTTGATTCCTACTCATAGCAACCACATGTGTACAGAGTAGAACTGCACTTTATAGGGTTTTCAAGGTTGTGATCTTTCTGAAGCAGATCATCAGGCCTTTCTCTGGAAGGTCCCTCTGAGTGGTTACTAGTTGAGTGTTACACCATTTGTGCCACTCAGAGACTCCTAAACTCTAGGACATACCTAGTGATAATACTATTAACCAATCAATATATTGTTTGAGCATCAGTAAGTTCTTTGGTAGCCTGGGGCTTCGAAAATCATATGAGTCATGGGCTCTGTCCTCAAAACACTTCTAATCTAGCTAAGCAAGCAAGATGTAGACACATAAAAGATAAATAGCAATATTACTTAAAGCTCTCCTTCTAAAACATGGAGTAAGCACAAATCCCTTTGAAAGAAAACATTCCCTTAAATCTCTAACGTCAACTTAATTTTAAAAATAATAATATTTAAATCTTAAAAAAAAACCATGATATTATATTATTTGTTGTTGTTGTTAGGTGTTGTTGAGTTGGTTCTGACTCATAGCAACCCTATCTACAACAGAACAAAACACTGCCTGGTCCAGCACCATCCTCACAGTCATTGTTATGCTTGAGCCCATTGTGGAAGCCACTGCGTCAATCCATCTCATTGAGGGTCTTCCTCATTTTTTGCTGACCTTCTACTTTACCGAGCATGACGTCCTTCTTCAGGGCCTGGTCCCTCATGATAACACATCCAAAGTACAAGAGACGAAGTCTCACCACCCTTCCTTCTAATGAGCATTCTGGCTGCACTTCTTCCAAGACAGATCCGTTCATTCTTCTAGCAGTCCATGGTATATTCAGTATTCTTTGCCAACACCATGATTCAAAGGCATCAATTCTTCTTCAGCCTTTCTTATTCATTGTTCAGCTTTCACATGCATGTGAGGCGACTGAAAACACCATGGCTTGAGTCAGGTGCACCTAAGTTGTTAAAGTACTATCTCTGTTTTTTAATACTTTAAGAGCTATCTTTTGCAGTAGATTTGTCCAATGTTGTACTTCATTTGATTTCTTGACTGATGCCTCCATGGGTGTTGATTGTGGATCCAAGTAAAAGCAAATCCTTGACAACTTCAATCTTTTCTCCATTTATCGTGATGTTGCTTATTGGTTCAGTTTTGAGGATATTTGTTTTCTTTATGTTGAGGTGTAATCCATACTGAAAGCTGTAGTCTTTGATCTTCATCAGTAAGTGCTTCAAGTCTTCTTCACTTTCACCAAGCAAGGTTGTGTCATCTGCATAATGCAGGTTGTTAATGAGTCTTCCTCCAATCCTGATGCCTGGTTCTTTTTCATATAGTCCAGCTACTTGGATTATTTGCTCAGCATACAGATTGAATAAGTATGGTGAAAGGATACAACCCTGACACACACACCTTTCATGATTTTAAACCATGCATTATCCTCTTGTTCTGTTTGAACAATAGCCTCTTGGTCTATGTACAGGTTCCTCATGAGCACAACTAAGTGTTCTGGAATTCCCATTCTTTGTAATGTTATCCATAATTTGTTATGATCCACACGGTCAAATGTCTTTTCATAGGCAATATAACGCAGGTAAACATCTCTCCGATATTCTCTGCTTTCAGCCTTGATCCATCTGATATCAGCAATGATATCCCTTGTTCCATGTCCTCTTCTGAATCTGGCCTAAATTTCTGGCAGTTCCCTGTCAATATATTTATTGTTGCAACTTCTTTTGAATGATCTTCAGCAAAATTTTACTTGTGTGTGATATTGATGATATTGTTTGATAATTTCCAGTCTGTTAGATCATCTTTCTTTGGGATGAGCACAAATATGGATCTCTTCCAGTCAGTTGACCAGGTAGCTATCTTCCAAATTTCTTGGCGTAGATGAGTAAGCACCTCTAGCACTGCAGCTGTTTACTGAAACCTCTCAATTGGTATTCCGTCAATTCCCGAAGCCTTGTTTTTTGCCAGTGCCTTCAGTGCAGCTTGGACCTCTTCCTTCAGTACCACCAGTTCTTGACCATAAGCTGCCTCCTGAAATGGTTGAACACCAACCAATTCTTTTTGGTATAGTCACTCTGTGTATTCCTTCCATCTTTTTTTTATGCTTCCTGTGTCCTTCAATATTGAAACTCAAGGCTTGAATTTTTTCTTCAGCTCTTTCAGCTTGAGAAATTCCAAGCATGTTCTTCCCTTTTGGTTTTCTAACTCCAGGTCTTTGCACATTTCATTATAATACTTTGCTTGGTCTTCTTGAGCCCCCTTTGAAATCTCCTCTTCAGCTCTTTTACTTCATCATTTCTTCCTTTTGCTTTAGCTACTCAACGTTCAAGAGCAACTTTCAGAGCTCTTGTACTATAAAACTAATAAATTTGAATTAATCACTTTAATTGTGATAGATGTTGTTGTTTTGCTGAAACTAAATTCTTGATGTAGTTTTCATGATTTAGATTCCCTCGTGCTGAATGGAACAGCGTCATAACAGCAGTGTGATTAGTAACACACTCAACAAGACTTTACTTAGAGTTCATTTCTTAGGGCACAAGAGATGTGGAAGGAGGAGTCTTTGTTCTCAAGGACCTGACACCAAGCTGTAGAGAGCCAAACAAAACAATGGGAGACAAGGGAGACCCCCATCTAAGCCAGGGACAGAATCATGCTTCAGATGCTTGGTGTTCAATGTTCTGACATAATAGAGTTCAACATAAACAAGTGCCATCTGGACAGACAAAGGGGCTTCTTCCCCTTTTTTCTTTAGTATGTTTCTCCTAGATATGATCTATAATTAGAAGGATAGTCTTTATTTCTGCCCCTGATTACTCTTTTGTGTCCCTAATCAAGTTTTCTGAAAATAACATTCCTTGGAGCAGACCTGCAAGTTAATTGGGTGCCTCACCATTGGCCAGAGTGCTGGGCAAGCACAGCTAGAATGGGCATTAATAGGAGCCTGTTGTTCTGGGGCTTTCCAGGACCCAAGAAAGACCGTATAATATAATAATATACAAAAAATATATGATCTATATAACATAGATGCATGTTCTCTAAATGTGTTTAGTCTCTGTTCTTAACTGACATATATGGAAGGGCAACAGGTTCAAGGAACAATGTGATTTTAAAAGGGAGGGAGATGTCAAGGAGGGGCATATAGGAAAGTCTCTTATAACCAGTGTAGGAAAACTAGTGCCTTACTTTTGGAAAGACAGAGAAAAGGAAGAATAGAAGGGAAAGTGGGGTGGAGAAAGGAAGAAAGGGATGGAGGGAGGGAGGAGAAATGGGTAGATTGGTTATTATATAAAATTTATATGTGAATACTACAATATTCTGGTTTATTCTGAAAATTCACTGTCTCTTATCTAATCATGTGTTCTTAATTTATGGTTCAAAAAATGTAGTTATTAAACAAATACTCTACTACCCATCTGTCATTTTGGGGTACTTAGGTGGCTAGTATGTTTCTGTGAGGCTGGAAACTGTGCCACCAGCACTTCAAATACCAGCAGGGTCACCCATTGTGGACAGGTTTCAGCAAAGCTTCCAGACTAAGACAGACTAGGAAGAAAAGCCTGGTGATCTACTTCCAAAAATTAGCCAACGAAATCCTTATGAATTACAACAGAACACTGTCCAGCTTGCATGTTTTGGACATATCATCAGGAGGGATCAAAAGCTAGAGAAGGACACCATATTTGATGAAATAGAGGGCCAGTGAGGGTGAGGGAAGCCCTCAGTGCAATAAATTGACACCATAGCTTCAATGATGGACTTGAACATGCTGACAATTGTGGTATGATGCAGGACTGAGTAACAGTTCATTCAGTTGTAAATAAGGTCACCATGAGTTGGAGTTTACTCATTGGCAGCTAACAACAACAACAAACAAATATCATAAATATAACCACTCCTCATAAAACACAAAATGGTTGGACCACAGAGAATTTGGTTTCCTCTCTTTTCCTCTTTCTTCCCAAATATGGTTTACAATGTACCTCTTCCTTGGAGGGTAGGGTGAGGCTGTTGTCCTTAACGTCAGTCTTAACACATACATATAACAGTAATAAGGGTATAGGAGCCTTTCTGCCCAGGTCTGGCCCCTGGAAGTGGGGCAAAGAGGATGGGGCTGAGTTCCTGAGCTCTTGCATTCTCCCTAGAGTCTGGGATCCTGTGAGGTGTTGACAGCAAGGGAATAATCTGCCTGCCTCTCCTATCACCATGTTATTTGAATCCAACTCATGACCGGGGGAAGTGCTTGGAAATCCCTTTTATACCAGATGAAAGATGGATGGCCTTGTCCTAAACACCTGGGTGGATTGAGACGCATTTCAGAAACACATCAGTCTTGCTGCAGTGCCCTGCACACCACAAGCCCACAGGCTACAAATGTTGGATCCAATGAGGCTGGAAAAATGGAGAAGCAGAAAACCAGGAAAATTGGAATAAATAAGGTGGTGAGAGCAGAGCTCCGAGCTAATGGATTAACCGTTGCACAATCTGAGGGCTTCATTTAGCCTTTTGGTCTCCATCATGGCCATGCTGCACACAAGGAGATTAGACAAGGTTCCAGGATGCCTGCCCATGGTACATTAACTCCTCACTAAGGCGGGCTATTGGGACAGGAGTGCGATGTACAGAATAGCGTAAGGTGAAAGTTAATTTATTCTATATATATATATATAACAAATTGAACCAAGGTAATAAACTGCTGCCTGGCAGAGAGCACTACAGAACAACTTAGATAAATCTGTGAGGGTGACTGGTAAATAGAACATCAGGCCTTTAATGCTGAATGAGTACTTCCAAAATTCTGCGGCCCATAATTAAAACATATTTTTCTCTAAAAGAGTTTTACCATTGTCTGTGCAATCTTGTCTGTGCTTATGATTTACTAAAAATAAAATACATTAAAAGTGTCTCATTGTTTCTAGCTGATTTTAAGGCAGCATTCCAAGAAATTTATGCAACCAATAAACAAGAGAAGATGCTTAGTCTAATTTTTTTTTAAAAAAGCTATTTAAATAAAACACATTAGGTCCTATTTTTCAACTATCAGATGGTCAAACATTTCACACGGCTGGGCAGGCTGCAGTGAAATGGCCTACTCCTATGCTGATCAGTGTGCCTTGGAGAGTAACTTGGCAAAATCTAACAAAATATAAGATGCTCATACCCCTTACCAGCAATCCCATGGTTTGATACTTACTTTACAGTTACACTGGAAGGAGAATACTAAAGAATGCCCCTGCCAACACTGCTTTTAAAAGCAAAAGCAAACACCAACAATGGTAACAACAAACACAAACTGAGAAACACCCTAAGGGCGCATCAGGGAGGAAACACTCCACAGCTACCAAAAATAACAAAGTAACACCAATGTTTGCGGCAGCCTGATTCTCAACAGCCAAAAGGTGGAAACAATCCCAGTGCCCACCAAGAGAAGTACAGATAAATAAAAGGTAGTATATACAAGGTGGTGTGGTGGTTAAGAGCTACGGCTGCTGACCAAAAGGGCAGCAGTTTGAATCCACCAGCCGCTCCTTGGATACCCTATGGGGCAGTTCTACTCTGTCCCATAGGGTCACTATGAGTCAGAATTCACTTGATGGCAACGGGTTAGGTTTTTGGTTTATACACAAGAGGCCCTTGGGTGGCACAAATGGTTAAGCACTCTACCATTAGCTGGTTCAAACCCACCCAGAGGTGCCTCGGACGGAAGACAGACCTGGCAATCTGCTTCTGAAAGGTAACTACCTTGAAAATCCTATGAAGCCGTTGTACTCTGCACAGTGAGCTGAATCGACTCAATAGTAACTAATAACAACATGTAGTGGATACAATGAAATCTTACTCAGCCGTAAAGACAAATGAAGTTCTGATATGTGCTACAACAGGGCTGAATCTTGAAAACATTACGCTGAGTGAAAAAAGTCAGACACAAAAGGACAAGTATTGTATGACACCACTTATATGAATTATCTAGAATAGGAAATTCACAGAGGCCTCAAGAATGACTTAGCCAGGCTTAGAAGGAAGGTTTAGGCAGTGGCTATAATAAGTTCAAAGGCTCAGAGAGGCAAGAGACACTGTGGCAGGTTTGAGGAAATCAAACCATTTCAGTATGAATGGGGTTGAAGGAACAAGGAAGAACCATATTTTGCAGGGTCCTGCTTAAGCCACATTAAGAAGGACTGCAAGAGGTTTAGACTGCATCTTTTCAATAGGGGCAGTGCAAAACCAGGTGTGTTCTCCAAAAAGCTCTCTTTGGCTACTGTGTGGAGAACAGACTTCAAGGAAGCAGTGGGGAGACCCTTGTTGGGATGCAGTGTTGAGTGAAAGGAATATCCACAGGAAACCCCAACAGGGACCAAATCGGGAGTTTTCCTGGACTGCTCTGGCTTTTGAGCACAGCATCAAAGAATGGTGGCCCTCCACTCTAATCAAGGAAGAAACTAGACATCAGAGTAACTGGAAGAGAGGAAGTAAGGAGATGCGTTCTGGTGCTCAGCCTGGCGGCATGGTTCATGGGCCCTTGTCCCAAAGCTGTTGCTGACTGCTGACATGATGAGACCAAGTGAGCTGCAGTTCTCCAGGTCTTCTGGAAAAGAAGAGGTAAATGGATCTGCTTGTCTAAAACAAGATGGTTTGACTGCCCCAAATAAAAGATGTCTGGCTATAATTTAAGAAAAAGGCTTATAAAGACCACAGACCTGAGTTATAGTTTTGGCTTAGCCTTGGCGAAGTCACTTCCCTCCTTAAGTCCCAGTTTCCTCATAGATAAGAGGGTGCGGTGAGGAAAGGGGATTCTAATGTCATCTCTGAAATCCGACACGTACCGCGCAGTAGTTTAAAACACTAAACCCTCTACTCTGTCTTTCCCTGGCCAAGATTTTAGTCCAAATGGTTGGGCCCCTACACAAGGTCCAGAAAAAGCCTAAGCCACCTCTGAGGGGTAGTTCCCAATTCTCACAGCTCCTTTGTAGACCATTTATTGATATAGCCTTTCCTGTAGCCTAGAATTGTGTTTAAAAGCTTGGACTTTGTGGTCAGGCAGCCCTAAATAAAACATGTTCCACATAATATTTTAATACTTGTGTGACCCAGAGAAGATCCCTTAAGCTTATAGAGCCTCTATATCCTCATCTGTAAAAGGGAGATAATAATATCCCCCTTAGGTTGATAAGGAGTCCTGGTTGTGCAGTGGTTAAGCACTTGGCTGCTAACCAAAAGATCTAACCCACTAGCTGCTCTGTGGGAGAAAGATATGGCAGTCTGCTTCTGTGAAGATCTACAGACTTGGAAACCTTATGGGGCCTTTCTACTCTGTCCTAAAGGGTAGCTGTGTGTTGGAGTCTACTCAATGGCAGTGGTTTTTTTTTTTTTTTTTTCCAGTTAAGGGTTGATGTATTCAGACAAATACGGTACTCTGCCAAACACATAGAAAGACCTTAATAAACAGCAGTTATAACAACTGTAGCCCTAGTGGCACAGTGGTTAAGAGATCAGCTACTAACCAAAAGGTCAGCAGTTCGAATTCACCAGATGCTCCTTGGAAACCCTACGGGGCAGTTCTACTCAGTCCTATAGGGTTGCTATAAGTTGGAATTGACTCAATGGCAATGGGTTTGGATTATCAGAATTATCTATATGATTACTTACATAAAACATACCAGTTGCCATGGGTGACCCCATGTGTGTCAGAGTAGAACAGTGCTCCATACGGTTTTAGATGCCTATTTTTTGGAAGTGTATCATTAGGCCTTTCTTCTGAGGCACCTCTGTGTGGACTCGAACCTCCAACCTTTTGATTGGCATTTGTTTGCATTATCAAGGGTCTCCATACAAGACATAGTCCCCTAAATCATTATGCTCTTCTCCTCTCTGTTCTCCTTGACATGTTTTTTTTTATTGTTGTAATTAAATGAGGTTTACATTTCAAGTTAGTCTCCCACACAGAATTTTTTTTTTTAACATGCATTGATATGAGACCCCAACCGCTCACCCCATTCTGTGACAGCACACTCCTCCCCTCCGCCCCTGATTCCCCATGAACATTCAACCAGCTCCTAACTCTCTGCCTTCGCCTCTCACCTCCGGACAGAAGCCGCCCCTTTGGTCTCTTATATCTACTTGTCTAAGAGGCACATTCTTCACAAGTATCACTTTATGTCCCACAGTCCAGTCCAATCCCTGTTGGAAGAGTTAGTCTCAGAAACTGTTTTAGTTCTGGGGTGATGGAGAGACCAGGAGCCATGCTTTCCAGGGTGCCTCCAGTCTTAGACCATTAAGTCTGGTCTTACTAGAATTTGAGTTCTGCACCCCAACTTTCTACTGCTCCATCAGGGACCCTCTGCTGTGTTTCCTGTCAGGACGTTCATTGGTGGTAGCCGGGCACCATCTAGTTCTTCTGGTCTCAGGCTGATGAAGTTCCTGGTTTATGTGGCCCATTCTGTCTCTTGGGCCAATACTTTCCTTGTGTCTTTCCTGTTCTTCATTCTCCTTTACTCCAAGTGGTTGGGACCAATTGATGCATCTTAGATGGCCGCTTTCAAGGTTTTAAGACCCCAGACGCCACTCACCAAAGGAGGATGCAGAAC
>NW_004444254.1:755124-756203 GCF_000243295.1 Trichechus manatus latirostris
GTGTTGAAGTCTCCTACTACATTGTGGAGCTGTCTCTCTCTTCAGAGCAGTTAGAGTTTGTTTTATGTATTTTGGAGCCCTGTTGTTGGGTGTGTAAATATTCATTATAGTTATGTCCTCCTGGTGTATTGACCCTTTAATCATTATATAGTGCCCTTCCTTATCTTTTGTAGTGGATTTTACTTTAAAGTCTACTTTGTCAGAGATTAATATTGCCACTCCTGCTCTTTTTTGAGTGTTGTTTGCTTGATACATATTTTTCCAACCTTTGAGTTTTAGCCTGTTTGTGTCTGTAAGTCTAAGGTGCATCTGTTGTAGGCAGCATATAGACGGATCATGCTTTTTTATCCAGTCTGCCACTCTCCGTCTCTTTATTAGTGCATTAAGTCCATTCACATTCAGTGTAATTATTGACAGGTATGAGTTTAGTGCTGTCATCCTGATATCTCTTTTTGTGTGTTGTTCACAGTTTCGTTGTTTGTCTCAGTTTTCTGTGCTGAGTCGTTTTTCTTTATGTATTTTTTTTTCATCTTTTTCTTTGTTGTAGATTTTCTGTTTGCTGGGTCTTTATGTTTTTCTATGTTTTTATTTTGATTTGTAGGATTGTTAGATTCTTTTGTGGTTACCTTAATATTTACCACTAATTTTCTAAGTTTATACCAGTCTTTTATTACTTTACATCGCCTTAAATTCCCCTCCATATAGAAAATCAATGTCTCCATTTTTTAAGTCCCTCTTTTTTTGTTTAAATATTTTCCTTTTTTTTTTTACTTATTGATATTTGTTTCCCTATTTTCAGTGTTTTAGCTTTCATGTAATTTCAATTTCCGTATCTGAGTCAATATCTGGTTGATCTGTCCTTTGCTCTAGTCTTGCGTTGTTAGCTGGTGTTATTGATTATCTAACCGTAGGACTCTCTTTAGTATTTCTTGTAATTTTGGTTTGGTTTTTGCAAATTCCCTGAACTTCTGTTTATCTGGAAATGCCCTAATTTCGCCATCATATTTGACAGACAGTTTTGCTGGATATATAACTCTTGGCTGACAGTTATTTTCCTTCAAGGCTTTAAATATGTCATC
>NW_004444254.1:757751-788485 GCF_000243295.1 Trichechus manatus latirostris
TTCTATGGCCAGCAAAGGAGCTGTGCCGACTCTGTGTTCCTGGCCTAGGGGAGCCAGCAGCTTATTTGTTCCCTCTCCAAGGCCAGGAGAATGTGTCAGGATGCCTTTTGGGATCTACTTCTGGCCCAGGGGACTCCCGGTGCAGAGCGGGGAGGGAGGAGGTAAAAGGAAGAGAGGTTTTTCCCAAATCCGGTGCAGAGCGCAGAGGTAGGAGGTAAAAAAGAGAGAGGTTTTTCCCAAATGGGCCTTTTTTTTTTTAACTCGCCGTGGAAGGGTGCGTGCGCGTACTTATCCTAGCCTCTTGGGAGCTGCTCTTCCCTGGTTCGGAGTGTCCAAGCAGAATCTCTGCTGCCGAGTCTCTCTCTCTCGATGTGGAAACTGCTTCTCAAGTGCGCACAGCACAGCTGTTTGCCTGCTTCACCGCGGCCCAGCCTGGCTGTGTCTCTGCAGTATCGCCGCCGCGGATCTAGCGCTCCTCACCTCTTCCAAACAGTCTTCCTCGTGCCGGTATGACCCAGATGGATTTCTTAACCTTGCCTTGTTCAGGGCTGCCAGATGTTCACATAGAATCAAATCACTTGTTTTTCCAGGTCTTTGTTGTAAGAGGGATATAGGAAGCGTCTAACTAGTCTGCCATGTTGACCACGCCCTCCTTGACATATTATCATGTTACATAAATAACAATTGGATTAGGTGAGCAGCAATAGGTCTAGGGAAGAGATGGTCTATGAGCTTGTCTTCTCACAATAGTCCACCTAACAGTGTATACTTGTGCCCTCAAGAACAAGGTTAGGATGTACCTGGTCCCTGATACTTGGTGGCCTCACTTCCAGCCCCATCCCTAACAAGTCCCTCTGCAGGGAGACTGGTGGTATCAGATGAAGACCAAGAGCAGGGCAGAGCCAATCTGCACATCAGCAGAGGCTTGCAGAATGACACCAATCTGGTACCTTTGTCTAGCACCGAATTCACACCAAAAAATTTAAAATGAGCTGAAGACAAAGATAAGTAACTCATCTCTTTAAGCTATGTCTTAACTCAATTGACAGAAAATAACAGCCAGTGAGACATCTGTGAAGGCGTGATTTTTTTTTTCTCAGATTAGTCCCAGGATTCAGTGTAAGGCAGGGAGCTGGTCTTTTTAATTCCTCCCCCCCTTTGGGGGTGAATGTCCCCCATCTTGTCTTAGTGTAATGTTGATCCATAGGGAAAGATGCCTCTGCCCTTTGCTTTCACAATTGATGGTCTTGGACTCTACTGTTATTGCCCCAGTTCCCTGAAAGTTTCCTTGATTTATTTCCTTTATATTAGAAAACCATATCTGCTCATTATCTAGGAAGGTCACTGGGAGGCAGATATTTCTTCCAGCTTCAATAGCAGATCACTTGGCATTTTGTCATATCTCTTTTGGCACAGTAAGAGCTCCAAGAGAATGGGGGAGGCCAGGACAAACAATAAAAGCAAATTTATTCCTGAAGCAGAGAACACAATGCAAGGACCTGGCAGAATATATAAATATGCAAAACAAGCACATCAGCTTGTGTCCTCGGTTTCTACTTCAACTTTTATTTCCAAAGCTAATTATTCCTGTCAATAGGAAGTTCTGCCTTAACTAAGAAGGCTGGAGAGCATTAGTCATTGAAAATGTTTTTTGTGTTTTAGACTAGATGTAAATTTCCAATTCCATTCATTTCCCAGCAGGGACCTAGGCTCAGCCAAAAATTTTAAGGGTATAGGTATAGATATAGATATAGATATAGATAGATAGATATAGATAGATAGATAGACAGACAGATAGATAGAAATATATATACACACACACAAGATATGTTATTGTCCTAAAAATATTTTGATAAGGAAATTAGGATTTATTTAGCTTCTAAATTACTTTTCTTTTTATCACGTATCCATATTCGCTTGCCTTTCTTTTGGTCAAAAACAAAAAACGGTGTGTGTGGGTTTAGGTACTAGTAATAGCACTTGGGAAAAAAAAACAAAACAACTGCCATCGCGTCAATAGTCAATTCTGACTCATAGCGACCCCATAGTGTTTTCAAGGCTATAAATCTCTAGGAAGCAGACTACCACATCTTTCTCCTGCAGAGCCGCTGGTGGGTTCCAACCACCAACCTTTGCAGTTAGCAGTCAATCTCTTTAACCACTGCGCCACCAGGGCTCCTTAGTAATTGTACTGTGTACTACTACTACACACTGTTGTTATAAGCTGCCGTCGAGTTGGCTCTGACTCATGGAGACTCTAGGCACAATGGAAGGAAATGCCGCCAGGTCCTGTGCCATCCCTGTGATCAGTTGTAGACCCATAGGGTTTTCATTGACTGATTCTCAGCAGTAAATCTTCAGGCCTTTATTCCTAGATCGTCTTGGTGTGGAAGTTGGTCTGAAATCTGTTTAGCATCATAGCAACACGCAAGCCTCCACTGACAGTTAGGTAGTGGCTATGCATTAGGCGCATTGGCCAGGAATCAAACCCATGTCTCTGGCATGGAAAGCAAGGATTCTACCACTGAACCACCATTGCCCCCTATTATCTCAAACTAGCTCCCCTGAACCAGGCATTTTGGAGGTGGATCCCAGGAGTCTGCACTTTAAACACACTCCTGTGATTGAGATCCATAGGGCTATTCAGATAAGAACTCTCGTAGTGTGTGTAGGTTGAGGGACTGTAGGATACCACCTTTCCTCCATCTCACAACCTGCCAGTAGGGGGAGCTCTCCTGCCAGAAGCCTGGCTTTTAAGAGAAAAAACTGCCCAGGCCTTTCTGAGAACCTACAGAGATAAAGAGACCAAGAAGTAGATTTGCAAGAACACATGTTCCCCAGGATCCTGGGGGCCTTACAGCACTGATGAAAATGTTTAGCCTCCTTAGATAAAGAGGAAAATCTACAGTTTCAGTCAGAGAGGTGTTCTTCCTTCCTTTCATTGTAGGAAAAATTTGGTCAAGGATAAATACAATGTCAGTGAACTGTGCACTTAAAACAGGTGCAGTTAGTGATACATAAATAATACCTCAATAAAATTGTTAAAATAAATAAACTAATTAAAAAAGTAATAAAAAAAGAAAAAATGTAACTTGAGTGTGCCTTTAAGAGCAAAAGAATCCAAGCCTTTACTATTCCCGTGGTAAAGTTATTTGGGGCTCTTAAGAAATGCATCCGTTCGTTCAGCTAAAAATTACTGAGTCATAGGACTATGCACAACTTAAGACTGGATGCTACAAAATAAAATAAAATTTCTTCGAATAAATTCTATGCACTATTCTTACCCCCACAGCTTCGACGGGATTGATCCATAGAACAAGCATCAGAAGTGTGCTGATTTTCAGTTTGGTTTCCTCATTATTTGCTGAACAAAGCTACGCATAGGCTTCTGACTCTTTCCATTGTAGAATTTAATTTGGTGACTAACAGACCAAAGCAGCGAGAGCAGTGGGAATCATTTAATCTGTATAAGGAGACTTGTATTTACTGCGATTCTATCAGAGGACCTGAGAGCACACTGCAGGAAAGGGCTTCTTTACGGCACACACTGCTAGTAGTATAAATGCCAGGGTCCAGCTCCCCCTCTGTGGCAAACTGGGTAAATCCCTGAGAAAGTCAGAGCTTGGAGAGTGACCTACAGGGGCAGGACTTTGGGAGACAGGGACCACAGGGAGCACCTAGGAAGAAGGTTAGGAGCAGGGCTTCGAACTAGTTTGTTCTGGTTCGAATCCCTGCTGACAGTTTACATTTCTAACAAGTTCCCAGGTGATGCTAATGCAGCTGGTTAGGGACTGATTCTGAGAATCGCTCGTAGAGCAGTGTTTCTCAAAATTTATTATACCTAAGAAACACCTGGGGATCTTGTTAAAATGTGGATTCTGATTCAGTATATCTGGGGTGGAAATGCAGAATTCTCAGCAGGGGTTCAAACCAGAATAGATCAGTCTGAAGCCCTAGTTAGGGGTATGTTCTACCTCTTCCAACATCCCATAACCAGATGTCATGATACTCAAGCCTCCAGCAATGGGAACAAGAGGTTAAAGAGAACATCATGGTATATTAGGATAGTGTCAGATGACAAGAGTAATGGCTTTTTGCCCTATATGGCTTTTGTAAAAGTGTGAATAGAAAAAGGTCTAGTCACTCCTGTTATTTCTTTCTTTAAAGGGACTATGCCAAAGCAGAGGGCATTGTTCCATCCGTAACCATTTTTAATCCATCTTCCCCTTCCATGTGTCTGGAAAAGCCACGCAGCCTGATTCCATTTGCAGGGGCTCATAAAGAGTGCAAAATGGAAATACTTGAGGAAAGGAGCTCTGACACAGTTGGTGCTTTGCAGTCTGTGTCACTTCTCTTGATTCCCTCCCAATAAAAAGAATACCCAGGTCATCAGTGAGCACAGATGGCTCACCAAGTCACTGCCAGACTCCCAGCCCTCCTCTCCAGGAGTCTTAGCCTTCCCTTCATTATGCTTAATCTGACATGAGTATTCAACCACCCACACTTAAAAATTCCCAGAGGATACAGATAATTAATATGGACCTAACAGCAAAGAAGATTAGAAAAAAATGGAGTCAACATTTATAAAACATCTGCTATGTGCCAGACACTATCTAGGTGCATTGCATGAATCCTTAAAACAACTCTTGGGCATAATCATTGAATAACCAAAGCAACCCAAACCCAAAACCGTTTCCACTGACTTGATTCTGATTCATAGTGAACCTACAGGACAGAGTAGAACTGCCCCATAGGATTTCCAAGGCTGTAATCTTTACAGAAGCAAACTGACACATCTTCTTACCTAGAGCAGCTGGTGGGTTCAAAATGCTGACCTTTCAGTTAGCAGCCAAGCGTCTAACTATTGCACAACCAGGGATCCTCAACCAAAGCAAAACCAAAAAAACCAAACCTGTTGCCATCGAGTGGATTCCAACTCATAGCTACCCTATAGGATGAAGGAGAACTGCTCCATAGGGTTTATAAGATGTTGTTGTTGTTGTTAGGTGCCATCAAGTCAGTTCAGACTCATAGTGACCCTATGTTCAACAGAAGGAAACACTGCCCGGTCCTGCACCACTCTCACAATCTTCGCTATGCTTGAACCCATTGTTGAAGCCACTGTGTCAATCTATCTCGTTGAGAGTCTTCCTCTTTATCGCTGACCCTCTACTTTACCAAGCATGAGGGACTCTAGAGACTGGCGCCTCCTGATAACATGTCCAAAATACATGAGAGGAAGTCTCATCTTCCTCGCTTCTAAGGAGCATTCTGGCTGTACTGCTTCCAGGACAGATTTTTTTGTTCTTCTGGCAGTCCAAGGTGTATTCAATATTCTTCATCAACGCCATAATTCAAAAGCATCAATTCTTCTTTAGTCTTCCTTATTCATTGTCTAGCTTTCGCATGCGACTGAAAATACCATGGCTTGGGTCTGGTGCAACTTAGTCCTCAAAGTGAAGTCTTTGATTTTTAACGTTTTAAAGAGGTATTTTGCAACAGATTTGCCCAACGCAATGTGTCATTTGATTTCTTGACTGCTGCTTCCATGGGTGTTGATTATGAATCCAAGTAAAATGAAATCTTTGACATCTTCAATCTTTTCTCCATTTATCATGATGTTGTTTATTGATCCAGTTGTGAGGATTTTTGTTATCTTTATGTTGAGGTGTAATCCATACTGAAGGCTATAGTCTTTGATCTTCATCAGTAAGTGCTTCAAGTCCTCTTCACTTTCAGCAAGCAAGGTTGTGCATCTACATATCGCAGGTAGCTATGAGTCTTCCTCCAATCCTGATGCTGTATTCTTCTTCACATAGTCTGGTTTCTTGGATTATTTGGTCAGCATACAGATTGAATACATATATTGAAAGGATACAACCCTGACACACACTTTTCACAATTTTAAACCATGTAGTATCCCCTTGTCCTGTTTGAACAACAGCCTGTTGGTCTATGTACAGGTTCTTCATGAGCATAATTAAGTGTCGTAGAATTACCTTTCTTCTCAATGTTATCCGCAATTTGTTACGATCCACACAGTTGAATACCTCTGCATAGTCAGTATAACACAGGTAAACATCTTTCTGGTATTCTCTGCTTTCAGCCAAGATCCATCTGACATCAGCAATGATATCTCTCGTTCTGTGTCCTCTTCTGAATCTGGCTTGAATTTCTGGCAATCCCTTGTCATAAATCTGAATCTAGTCAATGGTAAATGGTTACCGGTGGTCTAGTCAGCTAAATCCAGGGGTAGGGTCACCTAGTACAGAGGACTTTTTGTTTCAGGGGCTAGGGCAGCACTGTTTCTATTAGCAGGAAAAAATAAGATACCAGCTAGCAAATACTAAAGCCAGGATTTGAAACTTGAGCTTGGACTCTCTTCTATCAAGCCAAGGCATTTCAAAATTCAATAAGGAATCAAGTTCTTTTCTTGAAGGTCAATTAGAACAGTATACAATGTTTATTTAAACTTCTTGTTTGATTGCCTACTGATCTAAAATTTAAGGGACACCACCAATATGCAGAACTGTGATGCCTTTATTATAGTTCAAGGCTTGAACCTTGTTTTCTTCGTCATAGTCAACAATTCAGATCCTCCTTATTTACACTTTCAGTGCCGATTCTCTTCCTAATCATTGTTAATTTTCTTGAATTTCAAAATCATGCCTAATCTGGCTGAATTTTCCTTTTGAGCTTTGCCTTAGATGGTTGTCTACTATAGGTAATTTTCTTCAGGACCTCAATGTTTTTGCCCTCATTTTCCCTGACCTGGCATGATATTTTGCAATAGAGGTATCTCTTATCTCATTGTTGGGGAACATTTTCCTGCTAATATAAACAGTGCTGCTCTAGCCTCTGGAACAAAAAGCCCCTCTGTACTAGGTGACCGTATACTGGATTTAGCTGACTAGACCACCAGTAACCATTTACCATTGAACAGATTCTGATTTATTGTAACATCATGTGTGTCAGAGTAGAACTGCACTCCACAGGGTTTTCAATGGCTGATTTTCCAGAAGTAGACTGCCAGGTCTTTCTTCCAAGGTGCCTCTGGATAGTCTTGAATACCAACCTTTTAGTTAGCAGCTGAGCACGTTAAATTTTGCACCACCCAGGGAGTCCAAGGACAATGAGCCCCAAATTTAGGAAAACACAATCAATAGGCTGATAAGTTGTAAATGATGTGTAGGGTCTGCCCACATAGAGAGGAACTAAGCCAACCAGAGGCTGAAACTGCCATTTGTCTGGGGCCTGACATAAGATACAGAGTAAACAAAGGCTGGCATTCTTGTTGTTGCTGTTAGTTGCCATTGAGTAAGCTCCAGCTCACGGTGACCTTACAAATGAAATGTTGTCTGGTCCTGCACCATCTTTATGATCTTTGATATATTTGAGCCCATCATTGTGGCTGTTGTGTCAATCTATAGACGGTTTCTCTCATTTTTGCTGACCCTGTACTTTACCAAGTATGATATTCTTAAGGATATATATATATATAAGCAACCATGTGTCCTCTGAGGGCTAGAGACGGTGTTGCCTTTGGATCCTGAGACATTCCACCTCTTAGTTCCTGTTCATCTAAGGTTTGTTCGAACTTCCTTTCCTGTCTGCATCTGTAAAATTACCTCATCCTTGCATTAAAGACTTGACTTTTACTTGGGAAAACTTAAGTCAATTTCTTTTCCTTGTGACTAAAAGATTTCTGAGTAGAATACTTTTCTTTTTCTTGACTCATTCCATGCTTATCTATCCGTCTACCCATCTCCCCATGAAGTCTTGGTGAAATAATGCAATCTCTCGCTGTCTACTAATCTCCTAAAAGCACTTGTAATTTGTGTGTCATAATTTAGCACTCACCTTCACACTGACTGATTGTTTTCTATTTCAGTCTTATGTCCTTAATTAGATAGCAATGTCCTTAAAATCAAGGACAATTTTGGATAAATGTGAATCTGCTGAATGTTGGCAAAACTTTTATTCATTCCATCAGACCCTCAGACTATAGGAAGGAAATCATGTAGGTTATACCTAGCAAGACTGTTTTTAAATTATAAAATGTAGGTAACACAACAACTTCTAATTCAACATTTTTCACTGGTACAATTCAATGAAAGTAATTACATAGATCATGCTGTGCAACCATCACCAACATCCATCGCCATATTTTCCATAATCATAAACAGAAATTCAATGCTAGCTAACCAAAGATTCCCCTTTCCCCTTCCCTCCCACCCCTGGCAACTGCTGTTAACCTCTAATCTCTATATATTCGCCTATTCTAAGTGTTTCATATTAGTGAAATCATACAGTATTCGTCTTTTTGTGATTGACTTATTTCACTCAGCATATTTTCAAGGTTCATCTATGGTGTGTCATGTATTGGGACTTCATTTTTCTCTTTGGCAGAGTACTATTTCATTGTATGTATATACCACATTTTGCTTATCCATTCATGAATTGGACGACAACGGGTTTGGGTTTTGGTATTCATCTGTTGATGGGCATTTTAGTTGCTTCCACCTTTTTGGCTATTGTGAATAGTGCTGCAATGAACATAGAACCTCATGGGTGGGCAGGTCTGTAGTGGTAAATACATTAATCTCTTCAATTTGCATCTCTGAAAGTCCAGAACAGTTAAAGGAGTCCCCTAAGGTTACCAAGCTAAGAAAATTCAACATGAGCCCTCACATCTGGAATGCCTGGGGTGATCCAAATATGGAGGATCCAGACAGAAATTTTTATTCTTTATACTTTGTAATGAAAGAGACAAAACTGCCCAGCTCTCTTCTGCTAGAAGACCATCTGGGCCATAGTGAACCCCACTGACTGGGTTTCTATTCTCTAATTTCCTCTTGCTCCAGCCAGGACACTTTTATTCTTTATAAAAAAAAAAAAAAAACTATTGCCTGTTTAAAGTTAGGTTATTTTTATAGCTATAGAACTCCTGGAATAGTAAACAAGTGGTGTATGTATCAGGCTTTAAAGGTGAAAGGGGTTATTTAAGAGTGTTATCGGAACTAGCCAGCCAAAAATACACACAGTATTAGAAAACTATAAACCTCTCCCTTCATAGCAGGGCACAATTATTCATTAGGCCAGTTCCACTGTTGGGGGGAGGGAAGGTTGAGAGGGTCTTTGTAAACTTAGTGTCTCACAACGCTTGAGGTGTCCAGCCCTCCCTGCCATTGTGCTGTATAGATGAATGTTTTCAGAAGTGAACATCATTTCTCTGTCCTTCCTAAACCCTAGCACATTAGGGTTTTGAAAGTGATAATGACAAAAAATAATCATGATAATGCTTGCTATTTCATTAAACTTGCTATACACCAGGGTTAAGTCCATTATCATAAGACAGGTCAGTTATTTATGGGAGGTGATGCAGCATGTTAGTGGTAGAGCTTAGATTTGAACCCTGATCTTTTTTGGTGCTTCCGAATCTTTGAGTTTAACCTGTACTCTAATATTTCTAATCTCTTGTCCCCAAAAAACACTAATCTTGATTGATCTTTTGGGAAATTTTTTTTTTTTTTTTAAATATAGGGAGGAGGGGCTTCATGGTCAAATTAATCTGCCATCAAGTTCTATCCTTTGGAGTTTTGTAATGCACTCTAGCTTGTTAAAGGCTCTGAGAAAGTCTGTAGTAGAGATGCCTGTCTTTCTTGTTTAACTCAGGTTTTACAAATTCATGTGGCTTCCCATTTCGTATTATACAAGACAACATCCGGTTTCCAGGGACACAACTTGGACAATGACGTATGCCAAATACAGCCTCAGTTAGGAGAGCAGAAAACCCCATGTAGTTAAAAACTGGATCATATTTTCCCTTATGGAGTGTCATAAAAGGGGCAGAGCAGCAGTTGGTGGGGTCCTTACCATTTAAAATCCCACTTAACGCTCAGCTGGGCTCATGCTCTCAGATCTCATTCTTGAGTTCACTCTGCAACGTGACCCGCCACAGCACTACATAAGAGGGATTTAAAGCTCCAGTCTTCCTGTGCAGTGTGGTGTCCTGTGAAACTTGTAATAAACCTTACTTTGTAGGGGTGTTGTGATAATTAGAAATAATGTGTAGAAGGCACCTAGAATAACTCACCATTGGTATTGCTTCCATTTAACAGTTTGGCAAAGGTGTGTTCCCCTTGCCTGGAAATCATATCTGCTGTTTCTCTACTCAGCAAAATTCCATTCACCTCATCATGCCCAGCGCAAATGTCGCCACCTCTTTGGAACATCATGCTCGATAAAGTAGAGGGTCAGCAAAAAAGAGGAAGACCCTCAATGAGATGGATTGGCAGTGTCTGCAACAATGGGCTCAAACGTAGCAACGATTTTAAGAATGGTGCAGGACTGTGTGGTGTTTCAGTCTGTTGTACTTGGGGTCGCTATGAGTCAGAACTGACTTGATGGTGCCTGGCAACAACAACAACGACTTCCCAGCAAGCTTTCCCACCCCCATTTCACCAGGCCCCAAGAGAATTCATCGTTTCCCATTCTCATATCACTCACCACATGGCTTTGGTCTTATTTTGCAGATGTCTGTCTTCTCCAGGAGATTAGGTATGTGTCTCCTTTGAAGATTAGGTAAGTGACATCTATGAAGCATCTGTACACATAGTGCCCAGAACAGTACAGGGCATATAAATGCCCAGTAAATATTACAAGGAAGGAGACATAAGGGGAAAGTGTTATAAACTAGAATCCTTTCCTCTGGAGAACTTGCATCCCAACTGAGAAGCAAATATACATACTAGAAATAACCAATAATCAAACTCAATATATGATGGTGCCAAATGAATAATACATCCTTAATCTAGAAGTTTGGAGATGATAAAGAACTAAGAGGTCAGAAGGAGTTTAAAATGCTCAAAGAATACTCATAAATATGTCTACTAATCACACAAAGATGTTGTAGGCCTGCTTACACTTACCAGCATGCACACTGTTATTATCTACTGCTATTATCTACCCCATGGATGCAGCATACAATTCTATATGAGCATTAGGAGAATAATGGATGAATTACTGAAGTATATGGCTGTTGAAAGAGCCAGGTTGTTTAACAATGTGGGGAACATCACAATGTTCACTGTGACACTATATGGGCATGCCCTTGAATTCCAGTCACATCACTTATCATCTGAGTGACCATTATGGATTGAATTATTTCCCCCCAAAAAATGTGTGTCAACCTGGCTAGTCCATGATTCCCAGTATTGTGTGATTGTCTACCATTTTGTCATCTGTAGTGAATTTCCTATGTGTTGTAAATCCTACCTCCATGATGTTAATGAAGCAGGATTAGAGACAGTTATGTTAATGAGGTGGGACTCAATCTACAAGATTAGGTTTTGTCTTAAGTCATTCTCTTTTGAGATATAAAAGAGAGAATTTAGCAGAGAGACTAGGGGACCTCATCCCACCAAGAAATGCGACTCAGGAGAATAGCATGTCCTTCGGACCCAGGGTCCCTGTGCTGAAAAGCTTCTCGACCAGGGAAGATTGATGACAAGGACCTTTCCCCAGAGCCAACAGAGAAAGAAAGCCTTCTCCTGGAGCTGGCACCCTGAATTCAGACTTCTAGCCTCCTAGACTGTGAAAGAATGAATTTTTCTTTGTTAAAGCCATGCACTTCTGGTGTTTCTGTTATAGCAGCATTAGATAACTAAGACAGTGACACTGAGCAAGCTAATCAAGCTCTCTGAGTCTCAGTTTCCTTATCTGTCTAACATTTATAATAGAACACACTCATAAAGTTGTTATGAGAATTGAATAGGAGATAATGTACATAAATGCATTAATCAGAGTGTCTAGCATCATGTTGATGTTCAATAAATTGTATTTATTAATTAGTATTATCTCCTCCACTAGACTGTGAACTCTATGAGGACATGGATTCTATCACAGCAATTTGTGTGCCATCATTTCCAAGCACTGCACCAAGCACATACGAGCAACAAGATAAATATTTGCTGCACAATTAAATGAATAAACAATGATAACCAAGAGCAAAATGAAGCAGGAAGGTATCTAGTCATCTATTACCCTATTATATTGAAATTTTACCAGCTGTACCTATGAAGCAGGGACTCCTGTTATTGTTGCTAGAGCATTTACTATTCACTAGAACATGGGCCAAACCCTTTTATGTTTTTTTTTTTTTAATGTAGTATATTAGTGGCAAGTCATTTTAGTCATTTGGAAAAAATGTATCCTCATTTGACAAAATAAGGCACAAAAGAGACCCAAACAGGCAAGAGAAAAAGTATGCATTTAAATGCTTTTTAAAAGGAAAAAAAAAATTGTGTGTCTCTGTGTGTGTTTGTATGTGTCTCTGTGTGTATTTATATCTAAAATCTTATCTCTGTATCTAAAGAGATAAAAATAAGAGGTTTTAATAGTAGTAAAAGGTGCAGTAGGAGTAGTAGGAGTAGGAGTTGTTTATATATATTACTGCCCTATTTTCAATATATATGTGTGCATTTTTCCTTTTAAATCTGCCTAGTCAGCACTATTTTTTTTTTTAAGTCGTGTGTGTGTGCAACAGCTTTAATATAATTATAAACCGAGGAATGATGTCCTTATATCACATTGAGAGTGATGCCTATAAATATATCAGGTGTGAGCTCAAAGGAAGATGAAAACACATGCAGAGCCTGTGGGAGGGATGCTATAGTTTCACTTATGCTCCCTAAGTTTTGTCCTCACTCATTCTAGAACATGTTTCCATTAGCTCCTGCTAAGAACAATGGCAGAACCAAAACCTAAAACCAAACCCACTGCTGTCGAGTCGATTCTGACTCATAGCGGTCCTACAAGACAGAGTAGAACTGCCCCATAGGGTTTCCAAGGCTGTTATCTTTACGGAAGCACACTGCCACATCTTTCTGCTGTGGAGTGGATGGTGGGTTCGAACCACCAACCTTTTAGTTAGCAGCCGAGTGCTTAACCACTTCACCACCAGGGCTTCTTGAACAATTGTAGACAAGGGAGAAAGCACTTACTCTTATGTCTCTTTTTCTGTTTGCTTACAGAGGATCAATCTAAGAAAAACAGGAAGTTAAAGAATTAGTCAGTGGGAAGGTGATGTCTGGCCCCATCACTGAGAGAGCCAGTGTTGTCCCTGCTCCATTTCTGAGGCGCTTTGATGACTTTGTTGGAATAGGTGGGAGGAGGGATCAAGGTTGGCACTAACTTCATAGCAGAGGCCTTGACTGGCTGTGTTTCCAAGGAGGTGCGCGAACCCACCTTCAGGATGTAGCTTCCGAGAACCATGGCATCCATTATTATGTTGGTTTCCTGCCATCTCTCAGCTTCCATTTCTTATAGATCTGACACTTGGCCCACGCTTCACTTTACCTCCTTAAATCTTCTTACTCATCAGCTCTTTTCATGCAACCACTTCTAGTCTCTACATCTTTTCAGGCTATAGGTCTCCTTGTCACTCCTTGTCATAAACTGCATTAAACCCATCATGCCACACTTCTTCCCACAACTTGAATTATTATTTCATTACCAACCAAGTCATCCTTCTTATATGAGTTCCCTGCCCAGGGTCATATTACGTCAGAAATAAATGCTTTAGAGTGACACGGATCTGGTTTTCAGTTCTGACTATACTTCTAGATAGCTGTGTGACCTTGAACAAGTGTATTAACCTCTCCGAACCTAAATTTCTTAGGTTAAAAATAAATCTAGCCAGCCTGTATGCCCCATGCTTGCTGATAATCTGAGCATTTGAAAGGATGATATGTTCAAAGTGCTTAGAATAGTGTCTGGCACAAAGTACAATGTAAATAAAGGTTACCTCCCTTTTCACCAAGACATTAAAGGGATCAAACTCAAACACTGCATAATGGGTCACTGGGGATGTCATGGTGTCCTTGGGTGGTGCAAATGGTTAGCGTACTCGGTTACTAACTGAAAGGTTGGAGGTTGGAGCCCATCCAGCCGTGCCTTGGAAGAAAGGCCTACTTCTACTTCCGAAAAAAATCAACTGGAGCACAGTTCTACTCTGACACTCATGGGATCGCCATGAGTCGGAATTGACATTATAGCAACTGTTTTCTTTTTTGTTTTCGGTTTTGTCATAGACCTAGGGAAGGTAGAAGGGGTTTAGTTACAGAATGGTGAGAAGGACTGTCTAGTCTTATCACTGGCAAGTTTATGAATGGGGAGTGTACTAGATATATGTACCCCATGCAAATGACCCTTTCCTTTCCCAGACGAGATGTCACAGACGTTCAGGACATGGAGCCTTGCATTTAGATACAGAAAAGCCAGGTAAAAATATTAAACTAGGCAATTACCTGTTTTCAGTTTCTGGGAGAGATATTTGACCGTTCTGAGCGTCAGTTTCGTCATCTATAAAATGGGCTAATGGTAGCTCTCTACAAGATTGTTGTGAGCACATGTAGCATGATGAGCAAAATGCCTTCTACACAGTAAACTAAGGCAGTCAATAAATGTTAGTTAAAAAAAAAAAAACTCCTGGGCTTTAATAATAGCAGTTAGTGTTTCTGTTGTAGATATTAAGTGCCTAGAAGTGTGGTAAGTGGTGACTGAATATTTTCATTTAATCCTCACAGAAAACAGACAAAATACATACTATCACTATCCCTGTTTTAAGATGAGAAAACTGAGACACAGAGGTATCAAATGACTTGCTGAAATCATACAGGAAATTCATGGCAGAGCCTGGAATTACATCTGAGCCTCCAGCTTCAGAGTCTGTACTATTAAGTGCTACACTACCCTGGTTCTAAAACTCCTCACTACATGCCTCTTATTCAAGAACTTATTTTCCTTTCCTAGCAATTGAGTTTTTAAGTGCAAGAAACTGAAGCCAAATCTGTCTGATTCAAGAATGTTTGGTAAGAATGTTGGGAGCTCACAGAATCAATAGGAAAAGAGGTATCAACAATGGCAGCTACACAGATAAAAACACTTGTAAAATCACATCACAGAAGATCTCTACCTCCATCTACGATGAAGTAGATTGTATCAGGCCAACCTCTTACTGAGAACAACTATAAACCTGTATAAAAATTACACACACACACACACACACACACATCTATCTGAAGGAGCTAGATTAAGTTTGTGAACACTGGAGCCCCAATGCCTGCATTCAAATCTTGGCTCTACTATTTACTAGCTCCATGGACTTGGGCAAGGCACCTAATTTTGTTATGCCTCAGTAGTTGCATCTATAAGATGGGGATAATAATAAAACCTGCTTCATTAAGACCATTGTACAAACCTCCCTCCCAATCTTTGCGTAATGACCAGACAAAGCCAAGTGGCTGCCAGGCTGAACGCCCTTGAGGAATGCCCTTTGGGTAAATGTGGGAAGACAGAACGGGCAGGAATGCAGATAGTCTTTAAAGTAATGGGGTTTTTCCCTTATTCAGGCCCAGTGGCCAAACTAGTGTATGCGGCACATTTCTAAGGGATACTACCCACCACCCCCCCAACACTACCAAAGCCTCGGCTACAAAACTACTGCCTTCCACAGGAGCAACTTTCACTTAAGCGATAGCCAGGAACAAGCTATTCTGGGTTGCCCCAGGCCAACGACTGGCTCTGCAACTCAAAAGTCAGTCTGGCTGGGGGAAAAGCCTATGTGAAAATGGTAGCTTCCTCTTCTATATTTATTTTTGCTTTTCTCACTTTCAAGTTTCATCTGCCAGCATTACAAAGAGAGGAAAGAAAACCAACAAGCTTTCCCTTCCTGTTAGCCCTGCAGGATCCGACAGAGCCCCAGAAGATCAATGCTGAAGACTACACTGCTTGGCAAATCGTCACCTGAACCATCAGTGCAAGTCCCACTGCAGAATATTTATTGTTGGTGACAGCGTAAGAGACAGAAAGGTCACAGTGTGATTTGTGGACCCCTCAAGGCATTTGTTGCTCTCAACGATGGAGGAGAAATGTCTGGGCTAAGGACGTGAGCACGCTGAATGTGGGAGAATCAGGCAATGCCCCCCACCCCATGAAGTTATTCCCTAGAGAGGCCTCTTAGGCAGGAGATCTTCTCTCTGGGTCAGTCAGTGTGGGAAGGAAAAGCCCAGTTGAGCCCAATATCATTCCAGAAAGGCCACGAATGTAATTGAACTATTTGGGACATATAATTATACATTTTTTCTTTTTGACTCTTGTGTATTAGCCAAGTAAAAAGAGCTTGAGTTTTTACTGAGTGTTATTGAATGGTTATTAGCCAAGTTCGTTTGGCATGGAATTAGTAATATACGGTGTTACGTTTGCATTATCTTTGCCACTTACAAACACCATTCACATGCACTCTTATTTAATCCTTACCAAGCTGTTAAGACTGATAAGACAGTTCTGTCAGTTTGTCATACTGTGTTGGCCTGCGTGTGATGCTGGAAGTTACACCGCTAGTATTTCAAATACCAGCAGAGTCACCCACAGTTGACAGGTATCAGGTTAGCTTCCAGACTGGGACAGACTAGTAAGAAGGACCAGGTAGTCTACTTCTGAAAAAATTAACCAGTGAAAACTTTAAGAATAGCAGTGGGACATTGTCTGATATAGTAACAGAAGATGAGCCCCTCAGGTTGGAAGGCACTCAAAATAGGACTGGGAAAGAGCTGCCTTCTCCAAGTAGAGTTGACCTTAATGACATGGATGGAGTCAAGCTTTGGGACCCTTATTTGCTGATGTGGCAAGACTCAAAATAGGAAGAAACAACTGCAAACATCCATTAATAATTGGAACGTGGAATATATGAAGTGTAAATATAAGAAAATTGGAAGTCATCAAAAATAAAGTGGAATGCATAAACATCGATATCCTAGGCATTAGTGGGCTAAAATGGACTGGTATTGGCCATTTTGAATCAGACAATCATATGGTCTACTATGCTGGGAATGACAAATCGAAGAGGAATGGCATCGCATTTATCATCAAAAAGAACATTTCAAGATCTATCCTGAAGTACAATGCTGCCAGTGATAGGATAAATCCACATGTCTACAAGGAAGACCAGTGAATACAACTATTATTCAAATTTATGCACCAACCACTAATGATAAATATAAAGAAATTGAAAATTTTTACCAACTTCTGCAGTCTGAAATTGATCAAACATGCAATCAAGATGCATTGATAATTACTGGATTGGTATGTGAAAGTTGGAAACAAAAGAAGAATCAGTAGTTGGAAAATATAGTCTTGGGGATAGAAATGATACCAGAGATCTCATGATAGAATTTTGCAAGACTAACAACTTCTTCATTGCAAATACCTTTTTTCAACAACATAAATTGCGACTATACATGTGGATCTCCCCAGATGGAATACACAGAAACCAAATCGACCAAATCTGTGGAAGGAGAAATGGAAAAGCGCGATATCATCAGTCTGAACAAGGTCAGAGGTCAACTGCGGAGCAGACCATCAACTGGTCATATGCAAGTTCAAGGTGAAATTAAAGAAAATTAGAGCAAGTCCATGAAAGCCCAAGTACAACCTCGAGTATATGCCACCTGAATTTAGAGACCATCTTAAGTATAGATTTGACACATAGAGCCCAGAGCACTAATGACTGAAACCTGACAAGTTATGGAATGACATCAACGTCATACATGAAGAAAGCAAGAGGTTATTAAAAAGATAGAAAAAAAGAAAAGACCAAAATGGATGTGCAAGACACTCTGAAATTTGCTCTTGAAAGTAGAGTAACTAAAGTGAAAGGAAGTAATGATAAAGTAAAAGGGTTAAACAGAAGATTTCAAAGAGCAGCTAGAGAAGGCAAAATAAAGTATTATAATGAAATGTGCAAATACCTGGAGTTAGAAAACCAAAAGGGAAGAACATGCTTGAAATTTCTCAAGCTGAAAGAACTGAAGAAAAAATTCAAGTCTCGGGTTGCAATACTGAAGGATTCCATGGGGAAAATACTAAATGATGCAGGATGCATCAAAAGAAGATGGAAGGAATACACAGTCACTGAACCAAAAGGAAATGGTTGACATTCAACCATGTCATCAACAACAGATGGTACTGAAAGAAGAGGTCCAAGCTACACTGGAGACACTGGTGAAAAACAAGGCTCCAGGAATGGACAGAATACCATTTTAGATGTTTCAACAAACACATGCAGTTCTGGAGGTGCCAAGAAATGTGGAAGACAGCTACCTGGCCAACTGACTGGAAGCGATCCATATTTGTACCCATTCCAAAGAAAGGTGCTCCAACAGAATGTGGAAATTATTGAATAATATCATTAATATCACACACAAGTACAATTTTGCTGAAGATCATTCAAAACTTGTTGCAACATATCGACAGGGAACTGTCAGAACTTCAAGCAGGATTCAGAAGAGGACATGGAGCAAGGGATATCATTGCCGATGTCAGATGGATCTTGGTCAAAAGCAGAGAATACCATAAAGATGTTTACCTGTGTTTCATTGACTATGCAAAAGCATTCAACTTGTGGATCCTAACAAATTATGGATAACATTACAAAGAATGGGAATTCCAGAACACTTGATTGTGCTCATGAGGAATCTGTACATAGACAAAGAGGCAGTTGTTCAAATAGAAGAAGGGGATACTGCACAGTCTAAAATCAAGAAAGATGTATGTCAGCATTGTATCCTTTCATCATACTTACTCAATCTGTATGCTAAGCAAATATTCCGAGAAGCTGGACTACATGGAGAAGAATGTGGCATTAGGACTGGAGGAAAGTTCATTAACAACCTGCGTTATACAAATGACACAAGTTTACTTGCTGAAAGTAAAGAGGACTTGAAGCACTTACTGATGAAGATTAAAGATTACAGCCTTCAGTATGAACTACATCTCCACATCAAAAAAATCCTCACAACTAGACCAATAAGCAACATCACGATAAATGGAGAAAAGATCGAAGTTGTCAGGGATTTCATTTTACTCAGATCCACAATCAGTGCCCATGGAAGCAGCAGTCAAGAATTCTAACAATGTATTGCATTGGCGAAATCTGCTGCAAAAGACCTCTTTCAACTGTTAAAAAGCAAAGATGTCACTTTAAGGACTAAGGTGGGCCTGACCCAAGCCATGGTATTTTCAATCGCCTCATATGCGTACGCAAGCTGGACAATGAATAAGGAAGACCAATGAAGAATTGATACCTTTGAGTTATAGTGTTGGTGAAGAATATTGAATATATCACAGACAGCCAGAAGAATGAACAAATCTGTCTTGGAAGAAGTACAGTCAGAATGCTCCTTAGAAGCAAAGATGGTGAAACCTTGTCTCACATACTTTGAACATGTTATCAGGAGGGACCAGTCCCTGGAGAAGGACATCATGCTTAGTAAAGTAGAGGGTCAGCAAAAAAGAGGAAGACCCTCAAGGAGATGAATTGACACAGTGGCTGCAACAATGGGTTCAAGCATAATGACTATTGTGAGAACGATACAGGATCAGTCAGTGTTTCCTTCTGTTGTACATAGGGTCGTCACTGTGAGTTGGAACTGACTCGACAGCACCTAACAACAACAACACCAGACTGTATGTGATGACTCTTATTATTGCCTTATGAAAAATGAAGAATGTTATATCCAGAAACATTAGGAAACATAGCCAAGTGAGGAAGTGTTAACACATGAACTTAACTGTGGGAAGACAAACAGCAACAGGCCCTGAACTGTATCTGAAGGAGGCTGGCACGATGAAAAAAAAAAGCCGTAGACCAAAGATAAAATGTTCTAAAGTCTAAGGATACTTAGAAAGTGCACATTTCAGAGAACAGTTACAAAAACACATAACTACTCTTCAGCTGAAACTTAACATTAGTAGAGAAGTTTTTGAAAATTACCATTGTTCTCTTTATCTACTTAGAGTAGTCTTTCTAGTTGCCAGCCAAGGCAGATAGCTGAATTCTCAAAGTATTACAGAATTTGGTTATGGGCCAATGAGACTATGTTGGCAAAAATTTAGATAAGATGTTAGCCGGTCATCACCTGTAGAATTGTAGAGTTTTGCTGCATTTATTCATTTGATCAACAGATATTAATCATGCTTCTACAATCTGCTAAGTGCTGTATTAAGCTGTGGATAGATACGTGAGAAAACAAAACACACATAATTCCTTGCCTGCATAGAGCTTACATTCTGTGGCTGCATAGGCCCATTTCCTAATGCAAACTGAATCTGGATGTGTAGAACTGCCCCATAGAGTTTCCAAGGCTATAACCTTTACAGAAGCAGACTATCACATTTTTCTTCTGTGGAACTACTGGTGGATTTGAACCACTGACCTTTAGGTTAGCAGCCAAGTACTTAACCACCACGTCATCAGGCTCCTTCTGCACTATTTACGCCCAGTGTAACCATGATACAGTTACTTAGCTTCTCTGGGCCTCACTTGGGACACCTGTAAAAGAGAAACATTCTTTCCAGCACAGTGATTCTGTAAGACTCTGAAAAACTTGACCGACTGAGATTTTCCAGAAAGGAGAGGGATAAGATATCTACTGACTTTATATAACTCTATATTAGTTTCTTAGGGCTACTGTAACAAAATACCACAAATTGGGTGGCTTATGAGAATAGAAACTTATTGGCTCACAGTTCTGGAGGCTAGGAGTCCAAATTCAGGTCTTTGGTCGTGTTGATGCCTTCTAACGGCTCTGAGAGGAAAACTGCCCATGTCTCTCTCCCAGCTTCTAGTGGCTCCCGACAATCCTAGGTGTTCCTTGGCTTGGAGATACATCTTCTCAAGGCCATAGTTCTTCTGTCTGTCTCTCTTTGTTGTGGTTGTTGTTGTTGAGGGCCATCAAGTCAATTCCTATTCATAGTGACCCCACGTGACAGACTAGAAGTGCCTTAGAGTGTTTTCTTGGCTGTAATCTTTACAGAAGCAGGTTGTCAGGTATTTCTCCTGTGGAGCCAGTGGGTGGGTTTGAACCGCCAACCTTTTGGTTAGCAGCCAAACACTTAACTATTGCACCACCAGGGTTCCTTCTTTGTCTGCACTCTTCCTTTATAAGAATCCAATCATATAGGATTAGGATTCACCCGACTGAACTCATGTTAACCTAACTGATAACATCTCCCCATTGAAAAACCCATTGTAATCGAATTGGTTCCAACTCACAGTGACCATCTTCAAAGACCCTATTTGCAAACAGGGTCACATTCACAGGTACAGAGGTTAGAACTATAAAATATCTTCTGGGCTGGAGGGACACAATTCAATCCATAATGGGTACCTTTGGAACGAAGAACTCAGTTCACTTTGCTCAGGTTCAGTGCATATTTCTGAAGTCACATCTAAACAAAATCTTTCTGCATTTCATTTTTAACACAAAGAAATTGAAGAACTTGCCTATTTTGAGAGTTTTGCCGAGGCTACAGAGTAAGTCTTTGTAGGAGCTAAGTGTATGTCTAGATTTTTACCCCCTGAGTGTACCTGTTATGATGTTTTCCAGTAAAATCGCTGGATAATCTTGGGCAAGTCTCTGAACCTCTCTGGACCTTGGGCTTTTCATTTGTAAAATAAGGGGATTGGGCTTGATGATCTGAGGGTCTTTCCAGCTTAACATTCAATGATTCTCTGTGTCTGTAAATCAATTTCTCCTTAGTGTCCCTAAATTTGGGGATAAGAATCAAGCCCGTGCCATTAATATTAATAATAAAATGTCCCATTATTATTAGGCAAATTCTATTTAACTTTTCCAGTTTCAGTTGTACTTGGCTCTGATGATCTCTCTTTACATTTTAGTTTGGAGAGAACGGGAATCTAAAAACAATTAGTTTCTTTTTCACTGGAAATGAAAAACAATGTCTCGGGGAAGTGTATCCACATGCCTTTCTCTGATCCACTGAGGGCCACTCTCTTTAGTCAATAGTCTATTATCAGGGCCATGAGACTTGGAAATTTAACTGTAATTTTAAACATTGTAAAAAACCACATCTCCTTCCCAAGGTACCGCCTTCAGAGCAAACAAAGTCTTTGCCAGCCCATGTGTTACTGCTTGACACTTCAGCTGACACTCCATTTCTGAATTCACACATTCAGCCAGTCCTGGGGCCATGAAAGTCTCCCTCAGTCCTAATTTCACTGTCACCATTCCGGTGTGGAAGGTCCCTAGGTATGACAGGATGTCTCACACCTTCCCAGCTTTTTCCCTCGGTAAATATTTGAATGGTGTGATCAAAGTCCCTCTTAAGCCATGATTTTATCAATTTTGCACTTTTTCACTTTCCTGAGTCGTTAGCATCTCCATCAACCTAAGTCCTGCCTGACTCTCCTTCACCATTGACGCAACACAATACAAAGGGCAGAAGGATGTGTTCCACATGTTTAAATTCTTTTCTCTACGTGTATATATAACTATGCCAAGACATAGAGTGTAAGTGCCCGTGTGTATCTGACCAATGAGAAGAACCATATTTCCACCATTTTCTCTTTTGACCAAGCCACAAACCAACCACCACACAAACATGGTATCAGTTTAACGGTAATACTGTAATACTACCAATTTTGAGTGCCTACTATTGTGCCAAACACACAGCATCTTGCATAACCCTAAGTTAAAGCCTTATGTATTACTTGTTACAGACCTCTGGATACAGATAGAGAAAATGATACCAATATATGCGTGTTACCTTACCCAAGGTCACACAGCTCAAGTAACCAGAGCTGATATTTGAACACAGCTGTACCTGGCTCCAAGGCCCACTGTCCTCCATCTATCCCATATTGCTCTGTAATGCAGCCAAAATTAACCTTGGTTTTACTGGAGCCCTGGTGGCACCGTAGTTAAGAGCTACAGCTGCTAACCAAAAGGTCGGCAGTTGGAATTCACCAGCTGCTCCTTGGAAACCCCATGGGGCAGTTCTACTCTGTCCTATAGGGTTGCTATAAGTCGGAATGAACTCGATGGCAATGGGTTTGGGTTGTTTTTTTGGTTTTTATTGCTGCTAAACTAAGAAGTCTTTTCCAGATTTTGCATCTAGCATTGAACCATGGACCAGAGATCTGGTCCCAGCTCTGCGAAGTATTATTTTGTGGCCTTGCCTCTCTAATGTTGTAATTGAGAGACCCTTTTTTTTTGGTTTAGTAAAGCAGAAGTTGATAAGCACCTCATATAACTCAGTCCATTATTTATGGAATCCATTAAGTCAATGTATGTTCAAAAGCCTTCAAAGTTAACAAAGCACACTTGGGGCTGATTCTTGCAGAATGGTATCACACACATGTATGAAGTGTGTACTTACTGGATGCACAAGAACACAATTTAACATGTCACCTTAATTTTGACCTACTGGTAGCTCATACTACCCTATGCCCTGCTAGGATGAAGAAAACCCACTTTATAAAGAATATTTCTGAAACAGTGAATCAGTATTAGAAAGAAGGTGTCCTTGAGTGATGAAAACAGTTAATGTTCTTGCCTGCTAACCAAAAGGTTGGTGGTTCAAGTCCACTCAGAGGTGCCTTGGAAGGAAGGCCTGATGATCTACTTCCAAAAAAACAGCCATTGAAAAATCTATGGAGAACAGTTTTACTGTAACACACACGGAGTCGCCATGAGTCAGAGTCAAGTCAATGGCAATTTTTTTTTATTAGAAAGAAAGAGCTGGGCAGGAAAAATTGCCACACATACACACAGATATAGACGCATGAAAATTATATGCACACACATACACACACACACAAACCAATGACTATCCAGAGATTTCCCCACGCCTTGGACTTTTGGTGTTGCATTGTAACTGTTAGAGTAGGCCTTGTACTACTCATGCTCCCTCATGCCTTTTGGCCCTTACCCAGGCTGCTTCCTCTGTTAAACAAATATCCCAGCAACAGCTTATCTCCCGAAGGTCTCTTCTTCCAGGAAACCTTCCCTGACCTAGACTAGGAGTCTACACTTCACTGCTCCATTTCTATATTCCCATAACACCTAAAACATGTATCTATGCACTTGACACATTGTACTGTGATTGTCTTGAGGACACTGTCCGTGAGACTATGAGCTCCTGTGAGTTTCCCAAATGAATTTCTTTTGTTCTCCTTTATCCTGGCATATAGTGAGAATTTAAAAGAAATGTAATAATAACTTCTGCTGGTTCACTAAATTACTCAACCTGCATTTGGTGAGGATCAACTATGTGTCAGAGTCCCTGGATGGTGCAAACAGTTAATGCGCTCAGCAGCTAATTGAAAGGATGGCAGTTCGAGCATACCTGGAGGTGCCATGAAAGAATGTCCTGCTAACCTACATCTGAAAAACCAGCCATAGAAAACTCTATAGAGCACAATTCTACTCTGACACACATGGGGTCATCATGAGTTGGAATCGACTTGACAGCAACTGGTTGTTTTAACTATGTATCAGGCATGGTTTTCAGTGTTGGAAATACAGTAGTGAACATGACCAAGAGATCCTTGCCCTTTTGCAACTTACAGTCTATAATAGACAAACAATAAGCAAGTAAAAAAATTAAAATGTGCTTATGGGTGATGATCAGCACAAAAGCAAGTAGATGGAGTGATGCACTCGAAATAAGTTGGAAAGTCAGCTTTAAAAGAGTGGTTAGCAAAGACCCGAGCCTCTCAGGATGAATCCCAACCTTTCATTTATTCCTACTTTATATCAGATACCACATGAAACCCAGATCTGCCCTAATCACCCAGACTCTCATCCCTGTAGAGCTTTAAAGAGCCGTGAATCAGACCCCTCTCCCACCCCTCCATGATCCCTCCATATTGCCACTGTGTCCTCTAACAAATTTCCTATCTTCAAAATCTTTTCTCTCAATGTCCTCTATTCTTCTAGTCCTACTGCCTGTCTGTCTTTCAAAGGCACTGCCTCCCTTGGAGCACTCTCACATCCTGTATACCACTGATATTAAAGATAGGGTAGATATCTTCCTTGGTCCTCATTACCACCTCCAGACCACTGTTCCTTCATCTTTCCTAAAATCCTTCAGCTCCTTTGAAGTCTATGCCAAGAGACTCTACTTTGGCTATTGCTATCCTTCCCTGGTATAGTCACATACACACTACAGGTCACACCTCCTCCCTGCTTCAATATTTTATCCCTATGCATTCCAATACTTATAATTTTGGGGAACTTCAATGTTCACATGAATGACCTCTCCAACACCTTGGCTCCCTAATTCCTTGATTCCTTTGCCTCCAATGATCTTATGCTCCTCTACCAAATCTCAGCCATTCATTCCATGGTTATATCCAAGATTTTTTTTTCTTTTTCCAATCATCTCATCTCTCCATGATCTCATTTTTCAAGTGTCTTCTATCTTTCCAGCATCCTCCTTCTAGAACATCGACTCCATCAATTCCCAACTCTGACAGAACTTCCAATCCGCTGGTCCTATCAATTTTTCATTATCTCTTTCACATCCTCACTTCCCTTCTGACCCAGTTTATATTTCAGGATTCAGCATTATAATAGCCCTTGACATATACCCTCAACTCCTTTGCCATCTTTCCTTACATTATAATTATAATTGTCTGGTAAAAAAAACAATGGTTACAGCTACCTATTGCCCATTACAGGCCTGGTCAGAGCAAGGAAACACAGCTAAGAAACTGGACACATTTTACATTTATGATCACCAATCTCTAGTGGTCCTTGGGAAGGGAAGTAAGCTCCTCCCATAGGAGCCTCTATAAGTTCCGTGGTAAGGGGTAGACACAATCAATCCTTTACAGAGAAGAGAAGGGTGAATACTTGGGAACTCTAATAATTTCTGGAGTCCCTGGGTGGCATAAATGGTTAACCACTTGACTAATAACCAAAATATTAGCAGTTTGAACCCACCCAGAGGCGCCTTGGAAGAAAGACCTGGCGATCTGCTTCTAAAAGGTCACAGCCTTGAAAACCCTATACAGCACAGTTCTACTCTGCAACACAAGGGGTTGCCATGTGTCAGAATCAACACAGCAGTCGCTGGTATTAGTTTCCTAAGTCTGCTATAACAAAGTACCGTACAGTGGGTAGCTTAAAACAACAGAAACGTATTCTGTTACAGTTTTGGAGGCTAGAAATATGAAATTGGGTGTTGGCAATGTTGATTCCTTCTGAAGGCTCTGAGGGAGAATCTGTTTTAGGCCCCTCTCCTAGCTTTTGGTGATGACCCTCAATCCTTGGTCTTCCTTGGTTTGTAGCAGCATAACTCTGATCTCTGCCATGTCTTCAAATGGCCTCTTCCCTCTGTGTCTGCCTGTCTTTATCTCTCCTCTTTTTTTAAGGGCACAGTCTATAGGATTAGGACCTACCTTATTCTAGCATGACCACATAACTGATAACACCTTCAAAGACCCTATTTCTAAATAAGGTCACATTCACAGGTACCGGGGATTAGTTCTTGAACACATCTTTTGAGGTGGCACAACTCAACCAATAATAGGAACATTAATACAATCTACATTGGTAGCAATAAAAATAAAAAGAAATGAACTTATTCAAGATACATTATGAAAACAGAACTAATAGAACCTGGTGATGTATTGGATGTGGGGGTACAGAAAAGGAAGTAATCAAAGGTAGCTCCCAGAAGTTGAATCTGAGTAACTGAGTAGGTAGAAGTGTTATTTCTCTAGGTTAAAAAAATAAAAATAAAAAAACTAAGTAGGAACAGGTATAGTGTGAGAAGCTGGAAAAAAGGTTTTTATCACCATTGTTCAGGTTAAGTCTGGGTTACCAAGGGAAGTTGTCACAGAGGCTATTGCCATAAAAGTATCAAGCTCTGGTGAACAGGCAGGGCTAGAGATACAGTAAAACCTGTGAAGGCCACAACCTGTTTAAGGCAGAAACTTGTTAAAGAAGGAAAACTCAAATATTTACCAAAAATTGAATGACAGAAAAGTAGTAAGACTGCATGCACCCTGTCACCGGCGAGACTCAGAAAAACAAAGCAGTCTCGTTGAGTTCTGGCTCGGATAGGTTTCACGGTATTAATCTGACAGTTGTTTTTGTTGTTAGTTAACTTTGGAGTCAATTCCAACTCATGGTGAGCGCATGTGTGCAAAGTAGAACTGCTCCATATGATTTTCAAGAATGTGACCTTTTAGAAGCAGATTATCAGGCCTGTCTCCCAAGGGGGGTTCAAACCACCACTCTTTCGGCGAGTAGTAGAGTGCTTAACCATTTGCACCACCCAGGAAAACCCTAACGTGACAGTTGTCGTTGTTATTAGGTGCTGTCAAATCAGTTCTGACTCACACAGGCCCTATGCACATCAGAACAAGACGCTGTCCGGTCCTGTGCCATCCTCACAATCGTTGCTACATTGGAGCCCATAGTTGCAGCCACCGTGTCAATTCATCTCTTTGGGGGTCTTCCTCTTTTTTGCTTACCCTCTACTTGACCAAACACGACGTCCTTCTCCAGGGACTGGTCCCTCTTGATAACATGTTCAAAGTATGTGAGACAAAGTCTAGCCATCCTAGCTTCTAAGGAGCATTCCGGCTGTACTTCTTCCAAGAAAGATTTGTTTGTTCTTCTGCCAGTCCATGGTATATTCAATATTCTTTGCCAACACCATAATTCAAAGACATTAATTCTTCTTTCGTCTTCCTTATTCATTGTCCAGCTTTTGCATGTCTGTGAGGTGATTTAAAATACCATGGTTTGGGTCAGGTGCACCTTAGTCCTCATAGTGACATCTTTGCTCTTTAACACTTGAAAGGGGTCTTTTTCAGCAGATTTGCCCAATGCAATACCTCGCTTGATTTCTTGACTGCTGCTTCCATGGGCATTGATTGTGGATCCAAGTAAAATGAAATCCTTGACAACTTCAATCTTTTCTCCATTTATCATGATGTTACAATTGGTCCAGTTGTGAGAATTTTTGTTTTCTTTATGTTGAGATGTAATCCAAACAGAATGCTGTAGTCTTTGATCTTCATCAGTAAGTACTTCAAGTCCTCTTCACCTTCAGCAAGCAAACTTGTGTCATCTGCATATTGCAGGTTGTTAACGAATCTTCCTCCAATCCTAATGACACATTCTTCTCCATATAGTCCAGCTTCTCAGAATATTTGCTCAGCATACAGATTAAGTTTGGTGAAAGGATACAACCCTGACACACATCTTTCTTGATTTTAGACCATGCAGTATCCCCTTTTTCTGTTTGAACAATTGCCTCTTGGTCTATGTACTTGTTCCGTTTTTGAAATATCTTCATTAAAATTTTACTTGTGTGTGATATTAATGATATTGTTCAATAATTTCTGCATTCCACTGGATCACCTTTCTTTGGAATGAACATGTATATGGATCTATTCTCTTCAGTTGGCCAGTTAGCTGTCCTCTAAATGTCTTGGCATAGTTAAGTGAGTGCTTCTAGCAGTGCACCCATTTGTTGAAACATCTAAATTGGTATTCTGTCAATTCTTGGAGTTTGTTTTTTGCCAATGCCTTCAGTGCAGCTTGGACTTTTTCCTTCAGTATCATCAGTTCTTCATCATATGCTACCTCCTGAAATGGTGAAACGTCTACCGATTCTTTTTGGTGCAGTGACTCTGTGTATTCTTTCCATCTTTGTTCAGTGCTTCCTGAGTCATTCAATACTTTGCCCACATAATCCTTCAATATTGCAACATGAGGCTTTAATTTTTTATTCAGTTCTTTCAGCTTGAGAAATGTCAAGGGTGTTCTTCCATTTTGGTTTTCTAACTCCAGGTCTTTGCACATTTTTATTATGATACTTTACTTCGTCTTCTTGAGCCACCCTGTGAAATCTTCTGTTCAGTTCTTTTACTTCAACATTTCTTTTCGCTTTAACTACTCTACATTCAAAAACAAGTCTCTTCTGACATCTGTTTCGATCTTTTCTTTCTTTCCTGTCTTTTTAATGACCTTTTGCTTTCTTCATGCATGATGTCCTTGATGTCATCCCACAACACGTTTGGTCTTCAGTCATTAGTTTTCAACATGTTCAATCTATTTTTGTCTTTTTGTTGTTAAGTTGTTGAGTTTTATATATATTTTGGTAATTAGTTACTGAGTAGATATTGGTTTCTGAAATAGTCTCCCATCAGTAGCTTATCTTTTCACTTTTTTGGTAAAGGTTTGATGAAAAGTTTTTAATTTTTATGAGATTCATTTATTTATTTTGTCTTTTTCTATTTGTGCTTTTATTATTATATTAGGTAAACCACTGTTAAAAGCTAAGCCTTGATAGCATTGCCCCTGCTTTTTTTTCTAAGAATTTTATGGTTTTGGTTGCACATTTTGGTCCTTAATCTGTTTTGAATTTGCTTTTGTGTAGGGTGTGAGGCACGGATCCTGTTTAATTTTCTGCATATGGAAATCCAGTTTTCCTAGCGCCATTTATTGCAGAGGCTCTTCTTTCCCCATAGAATGGACTTAGCATACTTGTCAAAAATTAGTTGATCATATATGTATGAGTTTATTTATGGACTCTGACTTCTATTCCATTGCTCTCTGTGTCTATTGTTATACCAGTACCAAGCTGTTTTGATTATTGTAACCATATAGTACGTTTTAAAATCAGGGAGTGTGAGTCCTCCTGGTTTGTTCTTCTTTTTCAACATTGTTTTAGCTATTCAGGGCCTTTTGCCATTCCATATGAAGTTGAGGATTTTTTTTTTTTCTATTTCTGTAAGAAGGCTGTTGGAATTTTGATTGGGATTGCATTGAATCTACACATCGCTTTGGATAGTAGTATCATCTTAATATTCAGTTTTCCAATCCATGAACATAGAATATCTTTCTATTTATTTAAGTCTTCTTTAATCTCCTTTAGCAGTGTTTTACTGTATAAGTCCTTCACATCCCTTGTTATATTTATCCCTAGATATTTTATTCTCTTAAATGCTATTGTAAATGAAATTGTTTCCCTAATTTCCCATTCAGATTTCTCATTGCTGGTGTATAGAAACCCAACTGATTTTTGTTTGTTGACCTTGTACCCTGCAACTTTGCTAATTTCCTCTATTAGCTCTAGAAGTTTTCTTGTGGACTGTTTGGGATTCTCTGTATATAGGATCATATCATCCACAAATAGAGATCATTTTACTTCTTTTCCTATCTGGATACCTTTTATTTCTTTTTCTTGCCTTATTGTTCTGGCTAGGACTTCTAATATAATATTGAAGAGAAGTGGTGAAAGTGGGCACTCTTGTCTTATTCTCAATTTCAAGGGGAAAGCTCTCAATCTTTCTCCATTAAGTATAATGTTGGCTGCTGGATTTTCATATATGCTCTGAATCCTATTGAGGAATTTCCCTTCTATTCCAACCTTCTTTAGGATTTCATCAAGATAGGATGCTGGATTTTATCAAATGCTTTTTATGCATCCATAGAGATGATCATGTGGTTCTTTTCCTTTGTTCTTTTGATGTGGTGTATTATGTTGATTTTCTAATGTGGAATCATCCCTGCATTCCTGGAATAAATCCTTCTTGATCATAGTGTGTAACTCTTTTAATATGCTGTTGGATTCTGTTCGCTAGTATTTTGTTGATGATTTTTGCCTCTATATTCATAAGAGATGTTGGCCTGTAGTTTTCTTTTCTTGGGATGTCTTTGTCTGGTTTGGGTATCAGGATTATGTTTGCTTCATAGAATGAACTGCATTAGTGGTTAAAAACTTGTCTGCTAACCACCAGCCACTCCTTGGAAACCCTATGGGGCAGTTCTACTTCGTCTTATAGGGTCGCTATGAGTCAGAATTGACTTGACAGCAACGGGGTTTGAGGTTTTTTTTTTTTTTTT